>NC_048291.1:3020821-3128321 GCF_009762535.1 Notolabrus celidotus
GTTAAATGCTAAATCTAAATGTTAAATCTAAATGTTGATTGTTAAATCTGAATGTTAAATGTTAAATGTTAAATCTAAATGTTGTTTGTTAAATGTTAAATCAAATGTTAAATCTAAATGTTAAATCTAAATATTAAATCTAAATGTTGATTGTTAAATGCTAAATCTAAATGTTAAATCTAAATGTTGATTGTTAAATCTGAATGGTAAATGTTAAATGTTAAATCTAAATGTTGATTGTTAAATCTGAATGCTACGTTTGCTGTTCTGTTGCTGCCATACGTCAGCGCGTCGGCCATATTGAATGTGGTGAGTCAGCCGTGTAAACTAATACATGCGGTTGTGTTATTCTAATTTTTCGTTGTGATTCGCACTTCTGGGCCACCGTAGCATTCAGATTTAACAATCAACATTTAGATTTAACATTTAACATTTAATATATTTGTCACAACAAAACTAAATGTGAAAAAAAAAGGATCACAAATATTACTCTAAATGTTATAGAAAAGTGACTTTTAAAAATACACACTACATTTTTAAGACCTTTAAGAGCTAAATGTTGAGAATTGTTGCTGATATTTTCAGTTTACACAACTTTACAAATGTCATCCCACAAGATAGAAATAAAAGTTATAGAGTAAACCATCTGTAGAGATAGACTCATAGATAAGCATTCACATACATCTCTTCTTCCTCCTTAGATCAACTTTGTCTTCCTGTTCAACATCGTCCGGATCCTGATGACCAAACTAAGGGCGTCGACCACCTCAGAGACCATCCAGTACAGGTATGAGATTAAAACTTGCAACAAGACCACATGAACAGCGGATCAAAACAAGTGTACAAAGCTGAAAGGAGTCTTCTGTAATAGATTTAAATGCCCCAAAAATATAAAGTTGTTTACCCTGTGCTGATATTGATGTTGGACTCAGTGGTGGTTTTGTCTCTGCAGGAAGGCGGTGAAGGCGACTCTGGTGCTGCTGCCTCTTTTGGGAATCACCTACATGTTGTTCTTCGTGAACCCCGGAGGAGAAGATGAAGTCGCTCAGATCGTCTTTATCTACTTTAACTCCATCTTAGAGTCCTTCCAGGTTCACCTGTTCTCTGTTTACCTGCACACATGAAATGACACTCACTCTGAATTGAAGCTAACAAGCAACAGTGGCCTGCCTTTACGTATAGCCTCCTAATAGCAGTGTTAACACCCTATTACTAACACTCTCTTCCTCTGTCTGTCACTACAGGGTTTCTTTGTCTCTGTTTTCTACTGTTTTCTCAACAGTGAGGTAATAAAACTCTTCCTTTCTATCCTGTTTTTCTATCTGTGTGTCTGGTGTGCCACAGGGCGCCTTACTTAGAACCCCAGGCTTTGTTATTGTTACTTTAATCAAACCTTACACCTACTTAAGTACCATCATCTGACTCTTTACCTCTCCCCTCTGTCTATCTTTCTGTCTGTCCGTATTCAGGTGCGGTCTGCAGTCAGGAAGCGTTGGATTCGTTGGCAGGATCGTCACTCCTTTAGGAGCCGGGCGGTGCGTGCCACGTCACTCCCCACCTCCCCGAGCAGAGTCTCCTTCCACAGCATCAAACAGTCTTCCAACCTCTGACCCCCGACAGACTCAAACTCATTCAACAACAACAACAACCTGTGATGTCACTGCAGTGAGCCAATCAGAGGCTTCGCTCAACCTATCAATGGATCAGGTCAAACCCGGCAATCACAGTGCAGGGGACAGACTTGTGGAGCCAATCAGACAGACCCTGTTGGCCAGGTCTCTGTGCCCCCCCCTCCCCCACACCCCCTCGTAATGTATTGACAGTTCACTGGGGTTGACCAATCAGCTGAGTCCGTGGAGTGACAGACAAGAAGACAGGTGTCCCAACATGCAGCTGAACTGTGTTCATATAGTCATTTCATTATTGACAAGCCAACTGTTCTTGAGCTAATGTTATATTCATCACCAGCTTTCTCTTGTTTAACAGAGACAACACAACACACACACACACACACACACACACACACACACACACACACACACACACACACACACACACACACACACACACAGTAGCTGGTAGTCCCTGTTTGTGTTGCCTGTTTGACGTTACTGACACTTTTGGATTGAGCTAGTCCATGGTTTTATTTTGACTGATATCTCAAACTGGATGTCACTGGACCAGTTCAGATCATAGACTGTATATAAAACGGACACCATCTCGCTCCACTCAAAGTGAGGCCGCCACAGAAACTGCTCCCCCTAGTGGCTTGCTGCAGTATAAGTCCTCGCTAGCTGTTGGCTAGAACCAGGGGTGCAGCTTGCTCAGCTGGAAGTGAAGCTTCCAGCAAAGCGTCTGCCCCCTAGTGGCTGGCTGCAGTATAGGTCAAAAACTCTGTCTCCTCCATTCATTTGAATGGGGCTGCGGTCAAACTTTAAAAATAAATACACGTGGTATGAATGTTTCTCCCATCCGTATGCTGTGGTGATATGTAGTTAGTATTTGACTGTTTTGTGTTCAAGGCCTCTTTTTTTTGGAAAAGTTTCTTTTTCGTTAGTTATTAGAGGTTAAAAAACAAGGTTTTACTTCCTGTTTATTTTGATTAACAGCTGCTATAGAGTGAAACTCCTACAAGATTGCAGCGCTCTGGAACACAATATTTTGGCTTCAAAACCGTACAATGGGAAAACTTGGAATGACGCTGTCCATCATGTATACAGTCTATGGTTCTGACCCTCATGGTGTTTCTGGCTAACGCTCTTTATCAGTTTGGTTTTACTGTAAAGCTTATGCAAGATAAAAACATACGATATATATTTTATTTAGCATGATTAGCGTATAAACCTGTGTCTTATAAAATGCAAAGGGTTGATTCACTGGAAGGTTCTATGGGCGGTTTTCAGAACATTACTCCAGTGGCTGTCATGCAAACTTAAGTAGATGTCCTGCTGCTAAAACTCTGTCGGCACAAACCATGAACTAGAACGGAACTAGACATGCAAAGTGATTAGCCAACAACATGCTAGCTACACTCTTTTGTTTAGCCTCTTTCTTATTTTGGGGGGCGGAGGGGCTAAAATCAACATTTTCGTCCTCACACATGAAGCTGCTGTTGGTCGGAATGGTGTAAAAAACTGGATTTTTTTTTTAATGCTGGGTTTGGAGAAAAGGTCATAATACCAAACGGTACACATCTGTAAGTGAAGCAATTTGAGATTACGGTGAAATCTCTGTGTTTTCTAACGCCTTCGTATCAAGCATGTTATTATTCCCCTCCAATCAGAGCTACTCCCCAACCCTCTGTCCTGATTGGTCGAGTGGCGGCCCCACTACGTCGCCCTGATTGGCTGGGAAGCCACTACTTCCTCATAGAATGCGCACAACGATCATTTGTGGGCGGGGTTACCACAGCAGAGAGGGGTTGGGGGTAGTGTTGACATTCTAGATCTCTTTCTGAACTGATGTTTATATCACGACTACAAAACAGCAGCTTTAAGCTAAGCTAGCATCACGGATCACCACAGCTGGTGAAGCCACTCAAATGGATGGTCTTCTAATGAAAGCAAAGCACAAACCAAGTTCAGCCAACGAGCTGTAACTTAACTATGATACATTTTGTGTTAGCTGTGTTAAGATAATAGATGAAGAGGTTTGCTTTACACCATTAGCCCTATCATTTACTGTTAGCTAAAAGAAAATCAAAGTCTTTGCCATGATTCCAAAGGATGCACCATGGATCACATGAACTGTTTAAGTCATTTGGCAAGCTAGCTAACTAACTGACCCTCTCAAAATGACTTCTGCTTGCAATAAAGACAGCAAGAAGATAGAAGGAGACAGCTAACGGTAACTTGAAAATCTGGTGTTAGTAAGGTTCAACATTCACTTTTGGATAGGGTTGCCACCTTGGATTTGTGAAAAAAAGGGACACTCATCCAATTGTTTGGGGCGGAGGGCTCGGCCACTATTACCAGTTCAGACTGACCAAATGAACATCAAATTCAGACATAGGACACTGAAGCTCTGCAATCTTCTTCTGGTGAACCTTTTTGGGTCATAAAAGTTTCAATGGCGGCCTGTTTTTGTTAGTTTGATTCCACAGCTTAATGCTTTTTTGTTTTTGTGTGGATTGCATTTTTCCCTTCATATTCTACAGAGATTTTCGTCGGACACAAAATGCACGTGGCGGAAAGCTTGTCTCCCTGGGTCGGTTGTATCCGTTCACACTCTGACAGTGTCGCCCAGTCAGGATTGTAACTGGCTTGCATGTATTTGCTCCATCTCCTCCTTCGTCAGTCTTCTCTCCTCCCATTTCAAATGGAGACGCCAAAAGTTGGTGAAAAGACGACCTCAGCTTGCTGTCTCTCTTCGGTCAAGTTTCCCTCCCTGTTCGAGCCGCTTTGAGCGCTAGGGCGCGTGCGTGTGACAGAACTAGACGCCGAGACTCCAGAACGAAGGAAATCAAATGAGGTTTTTGCATTTTCCCCCCAAAGAAACAGCACAAATTGTGTCCCAGGAGAGATTTTTATTTCTACTACGTCCTCCGATTGGTTATGAGTTCAGTACTATCATGACTGCACACGTCGATCTGTGTTGGGGGGTTAGAGGAAGTCTGGTTGGGAGGGATAGTGTTGACATTCAAAGTCCCTCTCCCTGAACAGGTGTTTACTCTGTGACTACCAACAGCAGCTTTAACAGGTTATTACTGATTTTTGCAGTAACGCATCATCCTCAGCTACAGATGAAGAAACACAAACACATTGTTGAGAAAAGTTAACCAGTCTGAGAAAAAATGATTCAAGTACATTTTAAAAAAGCGTATTTTTTTTTTTTACTGACATAAGTTCAAACATGTGGGAGGACAGGCTGCAGGAGTTCATCTTTAATATGTTACTGACATATTTTTTGTACTTTGACTAACTAATATATATAGATATAGATATAATATATAACATATAGGTTTATCTTTAATTGTAATGTTGTGCACATTTGCACGGTGCAGAGTTAACAGTATCATACTTTAAATCACTGACTGTGAATGTGTGTCTCTGGTTGTACAAAATGCAAAATGTAAAGCAGAAGTCACAGTTACAGAAAGTTCAAGGTTGTTTCCACTCACCCTTACCCCTCTAGTCTTCTAATCAGGGGCACGCAGGAGCCGGAGCTGGAGCTGGAGCAGGAGCAGGAGCAGGAGCAGGAGCAGGAGCAGGAGCAGGAGTAGGAGCAGGAGCAGGAGCAGGAGCAGGAGCAGGAGCAGGAGCAGGAGAAGGGGCCTCATTTGCCCAACAAATGGCGCTGCATTCTTTGTTATAGCATCAAATAATTAATCAAAAATAAGCTTCTCAGTGAATTGAACTCTCTGACATAAATCAGTATGATAACAACCATCTATAATGACCGAAGCAATGTTTTAGAAATAATTTAATGTGTATTTTGATTTTCTTTTGTTCCATCTGTTAACATAGAGGAGGCTGGCTCTGTGACCTAAACCACAGCCAGTCAGAGGGAGGAGCTGCAACTGTTTTGGCTTTGGGGAGTTGTCATGTCGTCCATCCTTTTTGTACAGTCTATGGATTAAATGAGAGGGGACACTTAAGGGCCCTAAAGAGGAGCGGCCCTCGTAGATAGAGACCAGTAGTACTAACAATATCCAGTATCTGCAGTAACAGTAGTAACCGTAGCATAGTTGGTAGCAGTAGGTGCGTGTAGAAAGAAACACTCAGGATGAAACACAAACTGCTACTCTCCTTTCCTCCTTCTTTTACCTGAAGTTGTCCTTATTGTGTGCGTGTGTGTGTGTGTGTGTGTGTGTGTGTGAGAGTGAGAGTGAGAGAGAGAGACAAAGTATCTATATTATTATTAAAGTTAATATAAGTGGCATTATTCTCTGGATAAGCTTGATAAATATCTGATTTAAAGAAACTTTTGTAAATACATATTTATAATAATTTCAAATTAAATATAATTTAGAATCTGATATCAGGAATACTTGTTCAATGCACCAGACACACTGGAATAAAAACAAGTTTAAAAGAACACCTGAGCGGATTTTTAAGTGGCGTCATCTGGATACTTTACATGTAAGACTCTGTATTTTTTTGATGTCTGATATTTAATCAATAAATTGATGAAAGTGATAAGATTTCATTTGTCTGTTGTTTGTGACAACACTTTGATTAGAACCAGAGCCAATACACAGCACACCTTCCACAAGCTAACAACCATTATAAGCTAACAAGTTAATGTAAACTGACAACTAACATTTCCATGAACTCTAGATAAGATTTCCAATAAGCTGGAAACTATTCATGAGCTTACAACTTTTCATAAGTGGAAAAACAACTATAATCAATCAATCAATCAATCAATCTTTATTTGTATAGCGCCAAATCACAACAAACGTTATCTCAAGACGCTTTTACAAACATAGGAGGTCTAGACCACACTATGTCAAATTATGAACAGAGACCCAACACCAAGACAGGGTAAGACTCAGTCTGACCCCACCTTAATCCATCATGAGCATTGCACATCGCAGTATTTAGCTAGTTACAGTGGTGAGGAAAAACTTCCTTTTAACAGGCAGAAACCTCAGGCAGAACCAGACTCATGTTAGACAGCCATCATGCCTCGACTGAGTTGGGTCTGGAAAGACAGATAGAGGGGAGTAAGAGAGAGAGGTGATAGTGATGAGACGAGTCGTAGAAGCTGTTGCCGCTGGAGTCCAGCACGTCCGTATCAGCTGGAGTCCAGATCGTCCGCAGCAGGAGGACGTCTACGGCAGCTCAGAGGAATCTACGAGACAATGGAGCTCAGGGACTCCAGAAAGGTCTATGGTTAGTAACTTTAATGGGACAGGCAGAGTTAAAGTAAGTGATGAAGGGGTTGGGGGGAAGAAGGTGAGCTAGGATCCCAGTGTCAGTGTGCCAGTTCCCCCGGCAGTCTAGGCCTATAGCAGCATGACAAAAGCTGGTCCAAGCCTGATCCAGCTCTAACTATAAGCTTTATCAAAAAGGAAAGTTTTAAGTCTACTCTTAAAAGTGGAGAGGGTGTCTGCCTCCCGGACCCTGACTGGTAGATAACTAAGCCTTTAACTATCTAAACCCTTAAAATACTTATAAGCTCCATAAGCTAACAGCTAACAGTTACTTATTAGCTAATAGTATGTCAAAAGCCAAGAGCTGTGTCTTAGGTCAGGGGTTTCTCAAACTTGTATGACACCCAAAATATAGGTACCAAAGACTTGTGACCCCCACTGTCTCTCAAAGTGGTTAAATGTTGCTTCATACTTCCTTTACTTCATTCTTCAAAATTAGTTTACCTGCATGCACATTAGAGGTGTGAAAAATATCAATACAGCAATATATGGCGATACTTTGACCTTTGATGTAATATCGATATATTTCAACTCTTAAAGGTGACATATCATGCAAAATCGACTTTTTAATGGTTCTCTACCTGAAATATGTGTCCCTGTCTACAAACCCCTCTGAGAATGAAAAGAATCCATTCTGCCCCTGTTCTGATTTCTCCACCTTTCTGTAAATGTGTGCTGAAACCAGCCGTTTCAGTTTTCAGTGTTTTTCATACGTCACAACGCCATCCGGTCTGTAACAGGAAGTCAGAGCTCGGAGCTTGTTCAGCCCATAGACTGTATAAAATACAACTCAACCCCTCCTCCGTTTTTCATTACCTGCACACATGTGTGCTAACAGGGAGCTTAGGAGGGAGGCATGCTAGTTGTAGGCTGTCTTAATAAACACAAAGGTCGGTTTTACTCCCCACGTCTGCAGATTTGAAGATCTAGTGGATGATTTTTATTTTTCATGGAAAAGTGCTAGCGCTAGTTAGCATAGCCACATAGCTACATGTTGGTAGCTGTAGCTGTAGCTGTGTACCAAGACACACGTCGACATACTGACAAATAAAACAACAAGTAACACAAAATCTGTGACCAATCCTTCAGAAAGGTCCTGCTGCCTTTCTGGTAGAGGTCGGTTTTACTCCCCACGTCTACAGATTTGAAGATCTAGTGGATGATTTTTATTTAGCATGGAAAAGTGCTAGCGCTAGTTAGCATAGCCACATAGCTACATGTTGGTAGCTGTGTACCAAGACACACGTCAACATACTGACAAATAAAACAACAAGAAACACTAAATCTGTGACCAATGGTTCAGAAAGGTCCTGCTTCAGGCGCCTCTCCGTCAGGATCAGATTCTGGATCAGATTCAGAGGGTTGAAGTAAAGCGGGTCTGTGAGCAGCCAACATATAAACATTAGATCAATGTGCTGGAGAGCTGAGGCCACACCCACTTCCTGAGGGGGCGTGGTCAGAGAGAAAACAGCCTGTTCTGAGGAGGGCTGAAGAAGAGGGTTTTTCAGGCATGCCAAAATCTGATTTGAGCATAAACTTTAAAGACATGTTTTGGGGACCTCTTAGACCATTATATATTGATGAAAAAAGCGTGATATGTCACCTTTAATATTGATTTTTTGTAAAACATGCTTTATGAATGCATTACTTTGAGTTTAAGGAAAAATGTAGTAGCATTTCTCAATCAAGTACTGAAAACCAAGTTGCTGTTAAGCCCTACACTTTGCATTTTAGGTATAATAACAGAGAGGGGTTTAGACTGTCACATCGCCAGACTCTGTGGTGTAGATTGGCTCTTACCACAGGATGAAGGATGGTGCTCAGACACTGGAAAACTAAAAGTAACATCTCTTTTAATGAATGGCTGGGAGAAATGAGCAAAATAGCTACCTATGAACAACTCATTTTTAAACTTAATAACAGAATGGAGATGTTTTTGGACATATGGAGCCCCTTTATGGATACAATACAATATGGAATAACTACCTTTGTTTATGAGTGTGATGGGAGTGTGTGAGTGGTCACGATGCACTGAGCTCGGTGCTTTCCCTGTGAGAAATTAAAAAAGATAGTTCATTAAATTTGAACATTTTCAGAGTGTACTTTGACTTTTTGGAACTAAAAAAAGGGGAAAAGTTTGAGTTGTCGTTATTAATAGGTTATTATGTTGTGATTTTACTGGCCAGCCCACTTCAGATCAACTCCTGTGTGTGTGGCCCCTGAACTGAAATGAGTTTGACACCCCTGACATAAAGCCTGTGTTCATGCAGCAGAACAGTAAAATAAAATGCCCTGTTTGCAGCACAGTACAGTTTGCAGTATTATACAGAAATGCGTCTGTATCGACAGAAGTTTGTGTATAGCGGCCTCCCCTCCAATTGTGTTTGGTCAATTTTGTATTGTTGGTGTGTATTTTGACATGTGGGTCAATGTGTGCGCCCGTGTAGATGTATATGTATGTATGCTTGTGTGTCTCTGCGGGCATGTATATGTGTGCACTTGTGTGGACGTGCCTGTGCCTGTGCATGTCTGTGCAGGCAGATATATGTTGACACGGATAAGGGGGTACCTGCCTCTAGATGAGGTTTTGGTCAACTAGGCAGTATTTTCTTTTTTCTTTTCAATGGTTGTGATAGGTTGGTACTGTTGTTTTTGATTTCAGTGATATATTTTGAACCCTGACTTTACATCCTGATGGGGGGGGGGGGACTAGGGAGGGGGAGGGGGAGAGGGGGGGTGTCCAATTATTCCATGATCATTCAATTGAGTATATGTGAATAAGAATATGAGAAAAACAAATAAATAAAGTCTGAATAGAAATGCGTCTGTATCATGAGGAAACAAGTTACTGTTAATGAGTTAATGTTACTATTTGCTGTGATACAGTTTTATTAAGAACTGACAAACCAAGTGAATTGTATTCTAACATTATATTGTTATTTTACCAATTATTGTTTTGTTGGTAATATTAAATAAATGAAATCTGTATTTAATGTCAGTTTTATTTTGTTTGTATGGTTTAAATGTAGAGTACCAAAATAGATATTAAATGTTTAACATATTTTATCTGCAAAATATTTCCATCACGAGTAAGAATGAGCTTAGCTTGCTGATTTACATTGCGCATGTGCAGTAAGTTACCATGGTTATAGCCGCCTCCTCTCCTCCCAGCATGCAGCGGCAGAGGAGCGCCTCGTCTTCAAAAGCGGCAGCAGGTGGAAGTGCAGCAGGGTGGAGCAGCAGACAGACGGACATCAGCCAGGAGGTAAGACACTGAAACCTCCTCCACCTGCAGATTTCTACCACTCCGTCCCTCTCTTTCTTTCTCTCTGTCTTTCTCCATTCCTGTCTCCCTTCTTTTTTCTCTTCTCCCTTTCTTTCTGTCTCTGTCTGCTCCTCTGCGTCTCTGTCTGCTCCATGTGTTTGAAGGTTGGGGGGCGGCGGCTGGGGCGGCAGACGCGTGCTGCGGTACTTTCCGCTCTGGTACCGCCTGTCTTGGTTTACTTTGAACACTGTGGTGCCGCTGTGGTGCCGCTTGTTTCGCTTGAGGGGCTGATGGGGCCTCAGAGGGAACACAAAGGAGATTTTGGGTGGGGACACGTGAAGGCACTTGCTCGCGTGTGAGGGGATGATTGACAGACGAGCAGACGGAGTTGAAATGAAACTGAATGTGTTGGGTTTGTTGCTGCATCATCATCATGGAGGATTTACTGTGTTACTGAGCATGCGCACCGACTCCTCCTCTACTTCACTTCAACTCCTTTCTCTCCTTTCTCTTCTTCTCTCTATGCCACTCCTCCTTCCCATCTCTACCCCTCCCTTTGAATCCACCTAATCTCCCCTCTTCTACAAAAATGCTTCCATCTCCTCTCTTCTTCCTCCTCTCTCCCTCTTCTCCATCTCTCTCCTCATTTTCTCTTCTGTAGGAGTGAAGATGGATGGATACTCCGCCCCCCTCGGAGGTGGTCCCACCCCTGCAGAGCAGAGCATGGGAGGTTGGTGCCAGGCCTGTGTGCATGTATTTGTATTCCATTATAATAAATATATTCTTTTATAAATGTTTACCTCTTTGTTATTTGTGTGCATGTTATATATATCATAGTCATGGTGTAAAAATACTGAACTCTCCAAAAGCTACCAGCTATGAAATGCTCATTGCTATCTATATGTTAAAAGCTTTGCATTGGGCAACAAATATTCATTAGCTAAGAACCTAATGACTCATTGTAAGCCAACAGCTCTCCATAAATCCAGTACTATCAAGCTGCAGCCTCTGAGCCAAGCCCCTCATGTACCAAAGCCCTCAAGTACCACATACTGTAAGCCCCTCCCATGTTGGAAGTGACTTTTAAGCAGATTTATTTTTTTTCCTGGAAACTATTACAGGCAAGGCAAGGCAGCTTTATTTGTATACCGCATTTCATACACAAGGGCAACTCAATGTGCTTTACATTAAAACATTAAAACCATTGGAGACATTCAGACAAGCATAAAAGAACATAATTAAAATGATAACTATAATAAAACAGAAAAGGAAAGGAAAATAAGAATATATTAAAAGTAAAATTAAAATTTGCATTTAAAGGTGACATATCATGCAAAATGGACTTTTTAATGGTTCTCTACCTGAAATATGTGTCCCTGTCTACAAACCCCCTGAAAATGAAAAGAATCCATTCTGCCCCTGTTCTGATTTCTCCACCTTTCTGTAAATGTGTGCTGAAACCAGCCGTTTCAGTTTTCAGTGTTTTTCATACGTCACAACGCCGTCCGGTCTGTAACAGGAAGTCAGAGCTCGGAGCTTGTTCAGCCCATAGACTGTATAAAATACAACTCAACCCCTCCTCTGTTTTTCATTCCCTGCACACGTGTGCTAACAAGGAGCTTAGGAGGGAGGCATGCTAGTTGTAGGCTGTCTTAATAAACACAAAGGTCGGTTTTACTCCCCACGTCTGCAGATTTGAAGATCTAGTGGATGATTTTTTATTTTCCATGGATAAGTGCTAGCGCTAGTTAGCATAGCTACATAGCTACATGTCGTAGCTGTAGCTGTAGCTGTAGCTGTAGCTGTAGCTGTAGCTGTAGCTGTAGCTGTAGCTGTAGCTGTAGCTGTAGCTGTAGCTGTAGCTGTGTACCAAGACAAACGTCTACATACTGACAAATAAAACAACAAGTAACAGAATCTGTGACCAATCCTTCAGAAAGGAGCTGCTGCCTTTCTGGCAGAGGTCGGTTTTACTTCCCATGTCTGCAGATTTAAAGATCTAGTGGATGATTTTTTATTTTCCATGGAAAAGTGCTAGCGCTAGTTAGCATAGCTACACAGCTACATGTCGTAGCTGTAGCTGTAGCTGTAGCTGTAGCTGTAGCTGTAGCTGTAGCTGTAGCTGTAGCTGTAGCTGTAGCTGTGTACCAAGACACACGTCGACATACTAACAAATAAAACAACAAGTAACACAGAATCTGTGTCCAATGGTTCAGAAAGGTCCTGCTGCCTTTCTGGCCTCTGCCAGTGATGTTAGTGACATGTTTTTCAAAGGTGAGGTTGGTGTCAAAAATTATACTGAGGTTTTGAATATGAGTTGATGGAGTCAGAGTGGTGTTATCAAATGTGAGGGCTCACTCCTGGCTCACTAGGGGCTTTGTTGGCACTTCAGGGGCGTTGGTACGTGAGGAGCTTGGCTCTGAGGCTGCAGCTCAATGCTACTCATGATAACCACTATGCATACGCTAACAACTAACCATGAGGCAACAGCTATATTCATATGCTAACAGATGTTCACATTGAAAGCGATTCCTAGACTTGTGGCTGTCATCAAGTCCCCCGAGGCTAACAATAATTAAGACAACTCTCAACAAGTTATAAGCTAATCATTAGCTATAACAGAAATGGGCTGCTTTACATAACCTAACAATGCTCTATAAGCTAACACCTATTCATGAGCTAACATCAACAAGCTAAAACACAGCAACAACTATCATGAGCTACACTAGCAAGCATCAAGCTTGTTATTGTAGCAGATAGAGGACTATCTGTAAGCTAACTTTTCAAAATGATATAACAGCAGTCTCAACGCCACTAGCTATCTAAGACTAAAAGATCAATGAGCAGTTCCATAAACCTACAACACAGAAAGAGCTGAAAGTATTCCATAAACTAACAATTGCTCATAAGTTTAGCACTTTTCTTAGGCTAAACACTCTCCATAGATTAACAGCTGACACTAAGCTCACAGCTATCTTTATACTATCAGTAAGCTAACAACTATTCAAAAGCTTTTTGCCGTGTCTAAGCCAGTAGCGCTGAGATGGAAACACGGCAGCAGCATATGCCACGTCTATGTCCCAGCATGCCACTCGTAGCTAGTGGCATGCCTCGACAAGCTGGTGGCATATGCCAGGTCTTGTGGCCTGCCATAGGGGTAGTTGACATCATATGTCGATCCTCAGTGGCCGGCTGGCCACTACTATACATGAAAACAAAAATATCTATATTGACCGTGAATGCAAAACCATGATGTAAATGAACCAATGGTTTGAGTGTCATATGTTTTATGGCCCGGCAGAGACCGGCATGCCACAGGCTAGAGACCGGCAGGACGCAGGCTAGAGACTGGCAGGCCGCAGGCTAGAGACTGGCAGGACGCAGGCTAGAGACCGGCATGCTGCAGGCTAGAGATAGGCGTGCCGCAGGCTAGAGACCGGTAGGCCGCAGGCTAGAGACTGGCAGGCTGCAGGCTAGAGACTGGCATGCTGCAGGCTAGAGACTGGCAGGCCGCAGGCTAGAGACTGGCAGGACGCAGGCTAGAGACCGGCATGCCACAGGCTAGAGATAGGCGTGCCGCAGGCTAGAGACCGGCAGGCCGCAGTCTAGAGACCGGCATGCCGCAGGCTAGAGACTGGCATGCCGCAGGCTAGAGACTGGCATGCCGCAGGCTAGAGACTGGCATGCCGCAGGCTAGAGACCGGCAGGCAGCAGGCTAGAGACCGGCATGCCGGTACGAGAGCGGCAGCTGCCACAGGCAAGAGACAGGCTAGAGACTGGCAGGACGCAGGCTAGAGACTGGAATGCCGGCATGAGAGCATCAGAAGCCACAGGCCAGAGACCGGCATGCCGCAGGCTAGAGACCGGCATGCTGCAGGCTAGTGACCGGAATGCCGCAGGCTAGAGACCGGTAGGCAGCAGGCTAGAGACCGGCATGCCAGTACGAGAGCGTCAGGTGACGCAGGCTAGAGACCGGTAGGCAGTTGGCTAGAGACTGGCATGCCGGTACGAGAGTGTCAGATGCAGCAGGCTAGAGACCGGCATGCTAGTTCGAGAGCTGCAGCTGCTGCAGACTAGAGACCGGCAGGCAGCAGGCTAGAGACCGGCATGCCACAGGCTAGAGACCGGCATGCCACAGACTAGAGACCGGCATGCCACAGGCTAGAGACCGGCATGCCACAGGCTAGAGACCGGCATGCCGGTACGAGAGTGTCAGTTTCGATCTTGCTGTCACTCCTAAAAGCAATACGTATAATAAGCTAACAGCTCCCTGTTAGCTTACACGGACAATAAGTTTCAATAAATAAAAAGCTAGCAACTCCTCATTAGCTAGCAGCAGTTTTTCAGCAGACTATCCAAAAGCTCTTGACAAGAAACAACTATCAAAATGGTAACAAATATGAATAAGAAAACTACTATCCTGGATAAATGGCTTTTAGGGGGCTAGCAGCTTTTCAAAAGCTAGTAGCTGTTCATGCAATAACTATAAATTAGCAAACTTGAGCTAACAAGAGCTAACAAGCTAACAGAAAGAGCTGAAAGTATTCCATAAACTAACAAATGCTCGTAAGTTTAGCACTTTTTAAGCTAAAGCTCTCCATAAGTTAAAACTATCAGTAAGCTAGCAGCTTTTCATAGCAAAAAAATCAAGCTAACATCGTAGCTCTAGCGTTCTGTTTATGGACCATTGTTGTATTCTGATGGATCCCAGTCTTCCTCTTCATCCCGTGTGGTGACGTGTCCGATGATGTGTCAGCTTGTTGATGGAAACAGGAAGTCAGCCTCCTGTTACCGCTAGCAACCACCTTGACAAAGACATCATCACTACCATGGTGATGTGTTCAAATACATCCAGTCAGTTTGTTTGTTCTCAGTGTGTGTCTCCGTCTCCTCCTGTTGTCTTCTCCTCTGCTCCCTTCCTCTTGTCTCCTCCTCCTCTTCTCGTCTCCTCCTCCCTCAGACCTTGACTCGCACAGTTCTCTGGATAAGCTTCCAAATGGGAGCGTAGCAAAGCTGGAGGAGGAGACAAAGGAGGAGCAAGGAGACGGAGGTAAAGTGATCAGGAGCGGCCCCGAGGAGCAGCCAGAGAGGGAGGATAAGGAGGACAAAATGGAGATGAAGAAAGAGGAGGAGGAGGAGGAGGAGGAAGAGAAACTTGGCGACAAAGAAAAGGAGAAGGAGGTGGAGAAGAAAGAAGAGGAGCAGCTAGAGCCTCCCTTCTCCCCTACCAGGCTTTCCTCTAATGAAGAAGAAGATGCTGACATAGAAAAGGAAGATGACTTAGTCGAAGAAGAGGAGAAGGAGCAAGGAGGGCAAGATAAAAATGAAGGGATGGAGAAGAAAAATGAGCATTTCACACCTCCTCCTTTAGAGCAGGAGCAGGAGGAAGAAGAAGATGAAGAGGAGAAGCAGGAAGTCAGAGCAGAAGAAGAAATGGAGAAGGCAAAGGAAGTCAAAGGAGAAGAACAGAGGGAAGAGAAGATGGATGTCAGAAGAGAAGAAAAGGAGGAAGGAGAAGATGAAGAGGAGAAGCAGGAACTCAGAGTAGAGGAAGGAGTGGAGAAGGCAAAGGAAGAACAGAGGGAAGAGAGGATGGGAGTCAGAAAAGAAGAAGAAGAGGAGGAAGTGGATGCCAAAAGTGAAGACCAGAAGGAGGAGGAGAAAGGAGATGAAGGAGAAGAAGAGGAAGAGAAGGACAGAGAGGACCATGAGAGGGTGTCAGAGAGGGAGGCTCAGGCAGAGTCCCCCTGCTCCGTCACTCCTCCTGATAAAAGAGACGTAAAGGAAGAGGAGACGGAGGAGCAGATGAGCTCAGCTGGAGCTGTGATGTCAGCTGAGGAGTCGCTGGAGTCCCCTGAGCTCCACCCTCCCGAAGAGATAACAAAAACAAGCGCTCCCAGCAGCCCTGCACCTTCTCCTGAGGATGAAGGAGGAGCTAGTGAAGAGGAGGAGCAGACAGTGAAGGAGAGTCCGGACCGTGGAGGTGTGATGAAAGCTGAAGAGCCAAAGGAGACCTCTGAGCTACAACAAGAAACAACGAAAACAAGCGCTCCCTGCAGCTCGTCGCCTCCTGTTGAGGACCAAGCACCTCCCGCTCCTCTATCCCCCGCTGTCAAGGAGGTCCCTGTGAGTAAAACTAACACGCCTCTCGCAAATGGAGTCATCAGCAAAGAGAAGAAGCGCTTGAATTCTACAAATGGATCTCCCTCCATAACCAAAGCTCCACCCACAGGAGCTGCCTCAGTAAGGAAATCAAGCACCTCCTCCTCTCCTAAACTAACTGCTGCACCCAAGAAAACAAGCGCTCCTCCGACTAAACAGGCTGCCCAAGTTAGGAAATCAGGCGCCCCCCCTCCTCTTAACAAAGGTCTGTCGTTCTGAACCTCTCCTTCTCTCTCACTATAATATTTCTCCTGACCTCCTCCACCTCTTCTTCCCTCCTCCTTCCCCTACTTTTTTGTTATTTTCACCCACCCACTCCTCTTCCTCTCCCGCCTCTGTTTCCGGGACTTTTGTTTCTTTCTCTTGTTTTGAAAGTGACACAGACCGGGCGCCTGTTCACCTTCTAGTAACCCTATGGTTGTCTGACCTTTCACCTCTAGTAGTAGTCCCTGTTTGCTGCCCTGATGATGTTTTTTCTCTGCAGTTAAAGTTCCCATGATGCAGCAGAGCAGATTAACCACTCCACCGAAAACACAGAGTAAGCAAGGGATTATGCAGATATTCAATGAAGTGAATAATTAGAAAGGGTTGGCCGGCATTGGGCTGCACAATCAATGGAATACCAATCCAAATATAAATTGGCTTCCTGCATTAAATTTACTGACGGCGTTACCAATGAAAACACATGCTCCACCTGCAGAAATATGCTGTGTATCAAATCAAGTGACCCCTAAACTAAGAGCTGCTCACCTAAAGGGTTATGTTTCACTTTCGGGGAGAAGGAAGTAATTTGCATTTAAAGACGCACACACAACAACCGACTGTTCTGAGAAAGGCTGTTTGGAGCTACTTCATACAGGGTCCAAAACCTCTTCCTGTGTCATATGATGTTTTGACCATTTTGACCACGGGACTGTGTGAAATGGTCACACAGGGGTATAACAAAGCGGCAACCTGCAGCCGTGAGAATTTAAGCCAATGCAGGAAGTGTTAAAAACTGCAGTTCCTCGAGTGTCCACTTGAGGCTGGCTCAGGAAGTACAGGAAACCACATACACACCAATTCAAAAAAGGCAGTCTTTACAGCAGATATAAACATGTTTACAGCCTGGTACAAAAAAACGAGTGTAGTCTGGATAGCTCATTTTTAGATCGGCACACACTGTACGTGGGGGTGACTTTTTTCCAAACGCGGCACTTCAGAAGATATTAAGATTCCGAGTTTTCCATTATGAGAGGTACAGTGAGAGGTACAGCTGACTTAATTGACAGGCAGGAACACTAACTTTTTTTTTTCTTTTTTTCTTTATTGTTTATTTTTACAGGGACAGCGCACAATTAAAAGAAATTGCACCAGAGTTAGCTAGCAGCTAATTTACATCTGTTGTCCCTGGGCAGGTAGACAAAAAATAAACAACCACAAAACACCAAATACACTACATAACACAATACAGTACATAAAAGTCCATCATTTTGAGATATTAGCTAAAATTAGTACAATAAATACAACAAATACTAACAGTAACGCAATAAATAATAGCATTACGATAAATGCAATAAATACAAGGCAATCATTGGTGATGGCAGTTTTGAGCTGACTTTAGCCAAAGCTTGAGGCTGGTTTTAAATATTGCAAAGCTCCCTGAGTCTCGAATATTTGTGGGTATAGAATTCCACTTTCCCACAGCTTTAACCGTGAAAGCAGATTGACCAAAGGAAGTCTTTCTGAACGGTGGTACCCAGTCACCTCTAGAGGAGGCTCTGGTCCTCCTGACACTGCCACTGCCAGGAGAGACCAGACATCCTCTAAGAGGAGGGGGTGCGAGATTGTGAATAATTTTAAACATCAGGCATGCATCAGAGTAAAATAAGAAGTTGTCAAAATTGAGAAAATTATATTTTAGCAAAATATTACAGTGATGATGGTCCCTTGGCTTTTTATCCAGTACTTTTAAGGTCTGTTTATAGAGAGAGTACACAGGTTTAAGTGTAGTCACACCTGCCTGTGACCAAGTTGTTATACAGTAAGACAGATGGGGAAAAATCATAGCATGTACAAAAAGCTTTGCAGCGGATGGAGACAACTGGTGCCTGATGCTCTTAAAATTATTCAAATTAAGTTTAACACTGCTGATGACCTTACTAATTTGTTTTTTGAAAGACAGGTTTGCATCAATTATAATACCTAGGTATTTCACATGTGTCACAGATGTGATGACATCACCATTAATTAAAATGTCAGGATTTACTGAATTATTTTTCCTTGCTGTGAAATACATGCAAACTGTTTTACTTACATTAAGGGTCAAGCATGAATCAGCTAGCCAGTCCGACACTTTGCTCATTGCAGCTGTTAGTTAGAACTGTTGGCGAGGAGGCTCAAAGCCCCGCCTCTTTACCTCACACTCGCTCAACAGCAGTTATGTTGAGTTCAACATTTCCAACATGGCTGCCGCCGGCCTCAAAACAGCACTTCAGAAACAGATGGGTGACGTCCCGGATACTACGGTGGCCCCAGCTCCACCTCAAACCAAACATGAATTGGAGTCAGGATTTCCAATATGGCGACGGCCACTGCCGGGCCTTAAATCAGCTGAGTTCTAAAGACAGTTTATGGAATTTTTCTCAATCCATGCTCTCAAAATTCTCCTAGGTTGTGCACGACCCTCAGGATATGACGTCTGCTCTGTCAGATGTTGGGTTGGGGGAAGGGAGTTTGAGAGGCAGGACATGACATGGCAGTATTTTGGGAGTTTTGTGCACGTGCAAATACAGCTTGACTTTTTGCTCCTGTGATCCAACCTGAAGCTAGGACTCTGCAAATGTTTGGAAGTTCAAAGTTATCCCAATCCTGCTCAGTTTTAAAACACACAAGAGATATAAGAAAAGATTAAAAACAGTACGGGGGGTTGAATTTTTTCATGACGCGGCAATTCGGAAGATATTAAGATTACAAGTTTTACATGACGAGAGAGACAGCTGTTAGCCAGGAGGCTCAAAGCCCCGCCTCTTTACGTCACACTCGCTCAACAGCAGTTATGTTGAGTTCAACATTTCCAATATGGCTGCCGCCGGCCTCAAAACAGCACTTCAGAAACAGATGGGTGACGTCCCGGATGCTACGGTGGCCCCAGCTCCACCTCAAACCAAACATGAATTGGAGTCAGGATTTCCAATATGGCGACGGCCACTGCCGGGCCTTAAATCAGCTGAGTTCTAAAGACAGTTTATGGAATTTTTCTCAATCCATGCTCTCAAAATTCTCCTAGGTTGTGCACGACCCTCAGGATATGACGTCTGCTCTGTCAGATGTTGGGTTGGAGGAAGGGAGTTTGAGAGGCAGGACATGACATGGCAGTATTTTGGGAGTTTTGTGCACGTGCAAATACAGCTTGACTTTTTGCACCTGTGATCCAACCTGAAGCTAGGACTCTGCAAATGTTTGGAAGTTCAAAGTTATCCCAATCCTGCTCAGTTTTAAAACACACAAGAGATATAAGATAAGATTAAAAACAGTACGTGGGGTTGAATTTTTTCATGACGCGGCAATTCGGAAGATATTAAGATTACAAGTTTTACATGACGAGAGAGATAGCTGTTGGCGAGGAGGCTCAAAGCCCCGCCTCTTTACCTCACACTTGCTCAACAGCAGTTATGTTGAGTTCAACATTTCCAATATGGCCGCCGCCGGCCTCAAAACAGCACTTCAGAAACAGATGGGTGACGTCCCGGATGCTACGGTGGCCCCAGCTCCACCTCAAACCAAACATGAATTGGAGTCAGGATTTCCAATATGGCGACTGCCATTGCTGGGCCTTAAATCAGCTGAGTTCTAAAGACATTTTATGGAATTTTTCTCAAGCCATGCTCTCTAAATTCTCCTAGGTTGTGCACGTCCCTCAGGATATGCATCTGCTCTGTCCGATGTTGGGTTGGGGGAAGGGAGTTTGAGAGGCAGGACATGACATGGCAGTATTTTGGGAGTTTTGTGGACGTGTAAATACAGCTTGACTTTTTGCACCTGTGATCCAACCTGAAGCTAGGACTCTGCAAATGTTTGGAAGTTCAAAGTTAACCCAATCCTGCTCAGTTTTAAAACACACAAGAGATATAAGAAAAGATTAAAAACAGTACGGGGGGTTTAATTTTTTCATGACGCGGCAATTCGGAAGATATTAAGATTACAAGTTTTACATGACGAGAGAGACAGCTGTTGGCCAGGAGGCTCAAAGCCCGCCTCTTTACCTCACACTCGCTCAACAGCAGTTATGTTGAGTTCAGCATTTCCAATATGGCTGCCACCGCCGATTGGCCTCAAAAACAGCTCTCCAGAAACAGATGAGTGACGTCACTTCCATTATTTATGCAGTCTATGGGTATAACATGTCCCCTATAAGACAATCGATAAAACCATAATCAGTGTGGTTTGAAAACACACTTTGTATCATGGGAACTTTACTGACCAATCACATCACAGTTTGTCCCCCTTTAATGTCTTTCTCAGACTCCTCTTTATCTGAAAATCCCAACATGAATGTTTTTTAAGTCATGCTGTTATTAATCTTCCTCCTCCAAATCTTCTTCTATGTTCAGAAAAAGCAGCCGGAAAAGGAACCGCTGAAGAAGCTGCGAAGGTACAATCCAAATAATTCAGTGTTTCTGTTTAAAGAACAAACTTAATACACTGTATAACAATAAAAAACATGTTTGTGATCAGGCCTCCAGGACAGCAGGAGGAGCCAGAGCAGCCAAGATGATGACAGCCAAGAGTACAGGTACAACACTACAAACAGTCCAAACTAACACAAGTTCAACCAGTATGTATGACCTCACTGACCTGTCTGTGTCTCCACCTGTCTGTCTGTCAGAGTCAGTGGATGGAGTCAATAGTCCAGGAAGTCGCTCTCCTGCCAGCAGGTCCTCAACTCCAAACAGAGATGTGAAGAAGGTCTGAACACCAAACCAGTGCTTACTCTTAATGCACATGCAGTACTTCACACACACAATGCTCCTTAATCACAAGTTCAGGCTCACATTTGAAACACTATTTATAAAGAACAAGGGAATCATTAGTTCTCTTAAATAGCCACTAAGTGTAATGTGAGATCATCAGCCACTGAGCCAAGCAACAACCTCTAAGGTTGAGAAAATAAAGTCAACCCTAAAATGCCAAAAACTGCAGTTCCTCAAGTGTCCACTTGGGGTTAACTTTAAAAGCCAATCAATCAATCTTTATTTGTATAGCGCCAAATCACAACAAATGTTATCTCAAGATGCTTTTACAAACATAGGAGGTCTAGACCACTCTATGTCAAATTATGAACAGAGACCCAACTTCAAGACAGGGTAAGACTCAGTCTGACCCCACCTTAATCCATCATGAGCATCACACATCGCAGTATTTAGCTAGTTACAGTGGTGAGGAAAAACTTCCTTTAACAGGCAGAAACCTCGAGCAGAACCAGACTCATGTTAGACAGCCATCATGCTGAGACTGAGTTGGGTCTTGAAAGAGGGATAGAGGAGAATAAGAGGGAGAGGTGATAGTGATGAGACGAGTAGTGGTAGCTGTTGCCGCTAGAGTCCAGCACGTCCATATCAGCTGGAGGACGTCTACGGCAGCTCAGAGGAACCTACGAGACAAGGGAGCACAGGGACTCCAGAAAGGTCTATGGTTAGTAACTTTAACGGGACAGGAAGAGTTAAAGTAAGTGATGAAGGGGTTGGGGGGAAGGGGGTGAGATAGGATCCAAGTGTGTCAGTGCGCCAGTTCCCCCGGCAGTCTAAACCTATAGCAGCATAACTAAGACCTGGTCCAAGCCTGATCCAGCTCTAACTATAAGCTTTATCAAAAAGGAAAGTTTGAAGCCTACTCTTAAAAGTGGAGAGGGTGTCTGCCTCCCGGACTCTGACTGGTAGATGATTCCAAAGGAGAGGGGCCTGATAACTGAAGGTTCTACCTCCCATACTACTTATAGAGACTTTAGGTACGATGAGCAGGCCTGCATGTTGGGAGTGTAGCATTCTAGAGGGGTAGTAGGGCGCTATGAGCTCTTTAAGATACAAAGTGAGTTAATCCCCATAGAAGGCCATGTTAAAACACTGAACTCTACAGCAGAAATAAACATGTTGACAGCCTGGTAAGAAAATAAAAAATATTTGGTTCTATATTTTATTTCTTTAATCATGACAGCTGTAAGGGGGTGTATTCAAAGTGATGTATAATTAGGGGCGTGGCCTCCTGTGACTGGTAGGAGCTGCTAGCTGTCTGCTCGGTGTCTCAGCAGACTCAGCTGAGTTTCATGGAGCCTTTTGGAGATTTTTTCATACAAATATCCCATAATAATCCGTCTCACTGTACTGGTTATTGTACCACCAGACAGTCTGAGAGGTCTGAGCTGCAGAATTTGCACCCTGTGAAATTCTGGTACTGTGTTAAATATACTTTGTTAGCACTGACTAGCAGGTATGGAGACAGATATTTGCTGCTCGACATAATAGAGTCAATTTGAATGTTAATATGTTACATTTACAAAATCAGTATCATTATTTCACAATGGGTGTGAAACCGGTGCTGATCCCATGCTCCTGCAGATTGCAGTGGTCCGGACCCCTCCCAGGTCACCCAGCTCTGCTCGTGGACGGACACCCCCTCTGCCCTCCCACCCCATGCCTAACCTCAGCAACGTGAAGTCAAAGATCGGATCCACGGAGAACCTCAAGCACTCACCTGGAGGGGGCAAGGTAACACACTTTGTCTTTGTCTTTCAGTACTTGTGAGGACCCAACATGGTAGAAAGATGTGAACCAGCTGAAAGAAATGTCCTCGCACTTATTGTCAAAGAAAACCAAACCCTCACAGGTAGTGAGAACTGTCCGTGTGTCTGCAGATTCAGATTCTTCATAAGAAGATGGATCTCAGTAACGTGACATCAAAGTGTGGCTCCAAAGACAACATCCGCCATAAACCAGGTAAAGCACACACACACACACACACACACACACAGTAGTACAGTGTGTTTTGTATATCTAACTGTTTTTAACAGACCGCATCACATCACTCCTGTCCTCTCTTCTCTCCTCTGGCTTCCTCTGCATTTTAGTTTTTAAGATTTTACTGACTCCACTTTTAAAGACCGTCTGGGTCTCGCCCCAAACTCCATTGCTGGAATGCTTACAAACTACGAGCCATCTCACGGCCTTAGATCCTCAGGTGGGGCAGTTTTGGTCGTTCCAAAGTCGAGGCTCAAATACAAAGGGGATCAAGCTTTCTCCATGAGAGACCCTTGACTTTGGAAAGACCCCCCTGAGGAGATACGGCTCACTGAGTCAGTGACATCTTTAAAATCTCTTCTTAAAACCCATTTTTACAGACTTGCTTTTATGTGACTTCATCCTTCTAACTGTTTTTACTTCTATTTTATTATTATTTTTAGCTTTTATCCAACTAATCAATTGTTTTAAATTGTATCTGATAATTTTAATGGGTTATTTATTGTTTTAATCTATTTAAAAAAAAATTCTGATATTATTTTAATGTTCCTAATTTTTCCCTTTTCCCCTTTTTCTAATTTCCTTGATGTGATGTCGTCCTCTCATTCTGAAAACCTGTTTTTAAAGCTTATTTTTTAAAAACTCATTTATTTACTTATCCATTTTTATTTGTTTATCCTTGAAGAACCTCTTAAAGGCACTGTGAGGAGTTTTGAACTGGCTGAGAAACAGACTGAAACTGATACTGATGCCTCTTTATGACCTTTAAGAGTAAACAAGACCATCAGCAACAACACTGATGCCTGCTCTGTTGACGATTTTAATGCTTGAAACCGCTGTGAGGGGGTAGGTGTCAGACGGGATGATTGACAGCTCACTTTAGAAACAGCCTTTATTTGACTGTTTTCATGGAAAATAATCAAGTTGTGTGATAAATTTGACTGTTGGAAGACAACAGCATAATGCTTTTGTACAAAACACTACTTTTGCATGTACAGGACAAGAGATAAGAGGTATCACTTTGTCCAAAGGGGGCGCCAAAATCAATACAAATTAGAAGTTCCTCACAGCAGCTTTAAACAATGATTTATTGGTCTATTGTCACACCACTTCATTCTGTTTAATTAGGGCCCATGCACTGACAAGGTCGGCGAAGGCTCTATTGGTCCCTGAAAGATTTTTCTTTCTTTCTTTCTACCTACCCAAGTAAACTGCCTTTTTGGAGCCTTCAACATGCCCCAACACTCACCCAAAGTTGCACATGCATAAGGATTGGCGAAAATTTTGATATTTTGGTGGTCCTGTGCAAAAAGTCCCAAAATATCTCAATAGCGCCACCTTCCTTCCAGCACAGTTCAGCTTACATGCATGAATTTTTCTCCTATATCTATCAGGCCAAGACCCACAAAAAAGATTCCTAATGTCATAGTGAAATCCCAACAGGAAGTCGGCCATCTTTTTTTTTCTTCCAGTTTTTCCCCTGATTTGCAAGGGAACGTATTTAAGAGATCTTGCCCTAGGCTTTTTTCTCTGATCAAGTCCAAGCCACACACATTCTATAGTAGACACATAGAACATTCAAAATTGTTAAAGGTATACCGTTCAGATTAAAATTGTGGGCGTGGCAGACTTTCAGGCGTTGCATCAAACGCACATGACTCGCCATAAACAGGAAATGGATTTTGGGGTGCTTTTAAATGCCCAAATCTCAGAAAATCATGAGGCGGTGGCGGCTCACATGAGGCAGTGCCCAACATGAGGCGGTGGTTGCAGGTGTGCGAGGACCCGTTCATCGCCCCTTGCGCCTTTAATTAACATCTATTCTTTTTAACCTCACGTTGTATTCTGTTTTGCATTGTTTAAATTCCTCCTTCCTTGTCTGTCTAAATGTTTACTTTGTTATTCAAACCATGCTTTGTTTGTCAAAGCACTTCCTAAACATTTGTTTTTAAAGTGCTATATAAATTATTATATATATTATATATAGGAAGTCTTATATATAGTATTGTTATTATTATATTATTATTATTATGAGTACATTATATTTAATTTATAGCATAGTTCTTTATAGTTATAGTCAAAAAGATTAAAATCAATTGTACTGTAATCATGGATAATGTCCCTTTAATATGCTGTAATGCACTGTTAATTTAGTATAAGACTGTTATTGTTACTACCATCATATGTATCTGAAGTTCTGTTCTGAAGGTGTGTTATGTTGGTATAATGTTATGTGTGTTTGTGAATCAGGTGGCGGGAAGTTGGAGATAAAGTCAGAGAAGGTGGAGTTTAAGGCTGTTCAGTCTAAAATTGGCTCCATGGACAACGTCACTCATGTGCCAGGGGGAGGGAGGAAGAAGGTAAACACTTACAGTGCCTTATCAGAAAACTTACACATCTTAATTACTCTGCACCGACAGAAATGAGGGATTCATACGTCACAACGCCATCCGGTCTGTAACAGGAAGTCAGAGCTCGGAGCTTGTTCAGCCCATAGACTGTATAAAATACAACTCAACCCCTCCTCCGTTTTTCATTCCCTGCACACATGTGTGCTAACAAGGAGCTTAGGAGGGAGGCATGCTAGTTGTAGGCTGTCTTAATAAACACAAAGGTCGGTTTGACTCCCCACGTCTGCAGATTTGAAGATCTAGTGGATGATTTTTATTTATCATGGATAAGTGCTAGCGCTAGTTAGCATAGCCACATAGCTACATGTTTGTAGCTGTGTACCAAGACACACGTCGACATACTGACAAATAAAACAACAAGAAACACTAAATCTGTGACCAATGGTTCAGAAAGGTCCTGCTGCAGGGGCCTCTCCATCAGGATCAGATTCAGAGGGTTGGAGTAACGCGGGTCTGTGAGCAGCCGTGTATATTCAGCCAACATGTAAACATTAGATCAATGTGCTGGACAGCCGAGGCCACACCCACTTCCTGAGGGGGCGTGGTCAGAGAGAAAACAGACTGTTCTGATGAGGGCTAAAGAAGAGGGTTTTTCAGGCAGACCAAAATCTGATTTCAAAGTGTTTTTTTGAGCATAAACTTCAAAGACATGTTTTGGGGACCTCTTAGACCAATATATGTTGATGAAAAACAGCAGAAAATGTCACCTTTAAGTATTTCGGTTGATGTTTGTCAACAGATTGAGAGTCAGAAGCTGAACTTCAGAGAGAACGCCAAAGCTCGCACCGACCACGGTGCAGACATCGTCTCTCAGCCTGACTCCTCCCCTCAGCGCCTTAGCAACACTTCCTCCCCAGGAAGCCTTAACACAGCTGAAGCTCCGCCTCTTGACGACTTGGCCGACCAGGTGAGAGGGGAAGTGGTTCAGACTCAAACAGCCACGACCGTAGACTGTATATAAAATATATACAGTCTATGGCCACAACTACGGTGGCCCTGAAGTTCAAATCCCAAAGGCAAATCAGAAAACACAATTCTGATTTGCTGTTGTGATTTGCACTTCAGGGCCACCGTACACAACAGTCCAACCAAAGGTAACAAACACTTTCTTTTTCCCTGTCAGGTGTCTGCCTCCCTCGCCAAACAAGGCCTGTGATTGGATAAACCTGTGCCTACAGACCCCACCCCCTAATGTTACCAAGGAAACTGCCTGATGGAAGAAAGACAAAAAAAAAAATCATCATTCTGCCTGTGTCCCCATGACCTTCACTCGATATCACACAAACTGAACGGAGAGATTTTATGAAGTTAGAGTGAAGCCGTCTGAACGCCGCTCATCCAGATTATAAACACAGAGTATGACAGCCAATCACAGGTCAGTACATCACCTGAGAAAACCAGGTGTGTATGACAAGCTGTTAGTGTTCTCACAGACTCAGATCAATCCTGTAAAAAAGCACCCAGGAGACGTTAAAGGAAGGACTGACGTGCTGCCAGTGTTAATGCTAAGCTAGGCTTGTAGTTTCCCCCTTTTTGCACTAGGCTAGGCTAGTTATTCCCCCCTGCTTCTAGTCTTAACGCTAAGCTAGGAAAAGCTTGTAATTACACCCTGATGTGAGTGTTTGTACGCTTATTTTAGGCTAGTAGTTTCCCTTTGCTTCCAGTCTCTGTGCTAAGCTAGGCTAATAGTTTCCAGTATTTATGCGAAGTAAGGATAACGCGGCGCTCTCTGTACCGACAGGAAAGGGTGAAATGAGCCAATCGAAGGGGCCTCGAGATTGTTCCAGGAGTACTTTAAAAGCGTGTTCATGGAGTTACAGAGTAAAATGGTGCTATAGACTTGGAGGAATATTCAAGGAAGGGTTTGGATGACACCAAAAATGCTAAGATGGCCAATCACGTCGAAGAAACAGCCTAAACTGGAAAATCATACAGCAGCGCTTTGAGTAACGGGTTCATTTAGTGAGCATCACATGAGAAAATCCAAAGTCATGAAAACAAGGAAGATATGGGATGATCTGAATCAGACAGTGAGTATAAAAAAATATTGACTCAACTTGAAGACCGCATCAAAAAAGGATTCAAGGACTGCCTGATTAAAATTCTCATTCCTTTCCAGCAGCCTGTTGCACCAGCTGAAGCTCAAACCTGGCCGTGTTTGAACGTCATTTCTCATTTAGGATGGCGTTTACACTGGGGATGTACATTTTAAGTGTTTTATGTGATCGATTTTTGGAAATGTTAACAATCAATTATCAATTAATCAGTAAAAAAAACATTATTCTAATGTTAAAAACAATTCCAAATACGTTTTTCCCCCCCTAAATTATATTTTGCATATACCTGACGGTATTGAATACAGATACATGTTTAACACTGATTATCAACGATCAGGCTCATAAAAATATTCTCTGTGGACATAGTCTTATAAAGTGAAGGCTCATAATACTAACAGAAAAGTACTTCAGACTCACAGAGTCCAGTTTTCTGTCTACTCGTTCTTATTGAGAGAAATAAACACGTGTATTCGATCAGGTGTCAGCTGGGAGTGCAACCGGGTCAGAATCAGTGCAGCTGCAGAAAAGCCCAGACGGCTCTGATGTTGCTGCTCTGCAAACATGGCATACCAGCAATCCCCACCAGTCTGTTAGCTTTGCATAAAGGTGGAAATGTCCTGTTTAAAGTTGTCAACCTTCATGTCGTTGTTGGCAGTACTTGCATATTGATCCTCTTTAAAAGAGGACACAGACACACAGCTGAGCGTCTTCTGTTACGGCTTGAGCAAAGGACTAGGACCCAAATGCAGAGTACAGGGAAAAAGTATTTATTAAGCAAAACCAAGGTTCAACAAAAAGCGCCTTGCGGGTAAAAACAACTGAGAAAAAGTACAAAACTAGGAGTAACACAAAATCACCCAAAAGGGGAAAAAGGTTCTATCAAAAACTCACAAACAAAAACTAGGAATCAATCCTCTGGAAACAACTCGAGATAAGTAAACAGAAAAGAGTGGCTTGAATCTCCTCAGGAGCAAGGCTACAACGGGACATGGAGCATGCGGCTAGAGGAATAATCTGGCACTGGAGGAGTGTTTGGTGGCGGCTTAAGAAGCCAGTGCTGATGAGCAGATCAGGGACAGGTGTGCCTGATGAGCCTCACTGCTGAGGAGACCGGCCCCGCCCCTACCCATGCAACCTGCAGGCAGAGAGAGAGAGGGTTAGGGCAAATCACACAACAAATCAGGACCATAACAGTCTTCGCCGTGTGCAACACCTGATTCACATCCAAACGTGCTTTAAACTGAAAACACCTCCCTGATAGATGAATGCAATATGAGACCACGTGATGTTTGTTCCACGTGATGGAAAATTGAAACCAAAAAATGCGTGTTTTGAGTAAAGTCTTAATAATCAACCAATAATCGATCAATTGTGTGCATCCCTAGTTTACACCCTACCAACGTTTTGGGCGTTGCACCAGCAGAGATAGTTCCAATGTTAGCCGAAGTTACAACTTCATTCTTACACTTAGCTCCTAGAAGGTGTAAAGCCTTATTAACATAAGCTGTAGTTGATGATTCTACCACTTGGTGTCACTGTTATTACACACACCGTAGAGTAAGGCTTTAGGCTGCAGTTATCACCTTACTATGAGACTTTATCACACTTTGCAGACCTTCTGTTGTTGTTCCTAGACAGATGGTGGAAGTCTGTTTCAGCTGTAGGTCAGCTCCCAGTTATTCATACAGTCTATGGTTACTCTGCTTTCCTCTGATTGGCTGCTGGAAGTGTAAACGTGATACCTGCGACAGTTTCTGGGTTAGTTTGGACGGTTTGGATAGTTAAGATGAACCTTACCTCTCTGTGGGGCGACCACTCAGTGACACAACTTAAGTTCAGTCAGACAACTCACGTTTAAATTGTTTATTGTAGCAGCAAATACATATTCATGTTTGGCGCCTCATCACTCCCTGCAGATAAGTTTACATGCAGACTTTGAGGAGTGATGAGCAAAACATACTGAACACCCCCGGAGCCTGCAGGTGGAAGCTGGGGAGGCGGCGGGGAAGAAGAAAATATCAGCAATGGCATGCAGGTAGCAGAGTCGTTGACAGGCAGAGGGAGAGATGGGAGTTTTTCTCCCAGTTTAAATAGACCGCCAATTTGAGAGGCAGAGGGCAGGATTGGATGATGGATAAGAGAGTGGGACATGTGGCGTGTATGGCATTGCAGCTCGAGTTGTCTGCCTGAACTAGCTCGCAGGCGTCGCTCCATTTACTTCCAACTTACGCACAGCTGGTGCAACAGGCTGCAGGAGTCTTTGGGTGAGTTACAAGCTGCTTGATTCAAGCTCATTCATCAGTCCTGGAAAACTCAGACTCCTGGAACGACCGACCGAGGCCGAGTGCACCAGCTGGGTGAAGAAACAGGAGGTCTGTCCTCTTTGGTTCTTCAGCGGACTTAACTACAGCCGACTCCTAAACTCAAATCTACACTCAGTGCAGGAAAACTAAGCGATGAGTCGTAGCTGTTCTCTCTCTACTGATGTCAAAATATCTGCATGAATGAACCACACCAAAAGAAAAAAGCATGGAGTTAAATGTGGACGCTGGCAGCTCAGAGCGGACAGCCCCATTGGCCTAAAACCTGAGAGTGGTCAGCTGCAGGGCGGACGTAGTGCTCGGTTTCAGAGTTGTTCTTTAATTAAAAAATGCAACCTTCATATCAGCGCTCTGTCTGTCTGTCTGAGCGGACTTCCTGAAGGTTGATCTGATGGATGGATGACTTTCCTTCTTCTTACCCGTCCATTAATCATCCTCCAAACTGGATGTGCCACCATCAAGGTTGTCTTTTAAGTTTTGTGAGGCCAATACTTCTCCTGTTGGTCGTGCTTTAGATACACCCAGGTGCAACACAAACAGGGCTTCATTCTAAGACAGATGTTACCTGACTTTGAGGCGTACACCTAGCTGCTGCACTCAGCTTCTGGACTTCCAGGAGTCCTTTAGGAGCCCAATGATATTTCCATGAGTCCCTGAGGAAAAGAAAGAGAAACACATCATAGTAAACACAGAACATGTTAAAGCCTGAATTGGCATGTAAACTACCTTCATAAAATCCCTTCAATCATATTAAGCTTCTCTCACACGTGTCACATCTCTCAGCCAATCATCACCTCTTCTGTGTTTCTGAATGCCGTTGGTCCCCGTGATACCCATCCCCATCATGAAAAATTACCCAGAATGCAGTTTGATACCAGGTGCCAAATCCATGCTGTCTGTCTCCCTGCTCGTCGGCTGTCAAAGTGCTTTGTAACAATAAAGTTTCTCTTGGATTGAACGTGTTTGTTGAAAAAATAAAGGTACATTTGAGGCGTGAGAGGGTCATATCGTCTGTTCATTGAAACACACGTACAGTATGTGAATATGTTCTAAACAACATGACTTATATGACGACACTGCTGTGTAGCATTTGACTTAAATTCAAAAAATTCAATTAAACACAGAATTAAAAAAAAACAGGGTAAAGGAAGAGTTCTGTGTTTTCAGGTCAACAGCAGAGGAGGAATACGGTAAACTACTGTGATCACATGAGTAACAACAGGAGCTGTAGTCTGTCACCAGGATGTTAAAATCATACCAATCAATTTCAATGTTACATCTTATTGTTAAATGTCTATAAATTCAATATTAAATAAAAACACTAAATTTAAATTTAAAATGTTACATCTTATTGTTGAATGTTAAAATATCCTTCAAATAAATTAAATGTTAAATATTTAATATAAATGTGAAATATAAATCTTAATTTTGAATTTTACATATTTTTGTTAAATGTCTATAAATTAAATATTAAACATAAACACTAAATTTAAATTTAAAATGTTACATCTTATTGTTGAATGTTAAAAAAATCCTTCAAATAAATTAAATGTTAAATATTTAATATAAATATGAAATATAAATCTTAATTTTGAATTTTACATATTTTTGTTAAATGTCTATAAATTAAATATTAAACAAAAACACTAAATTTAAAATGTTACATCTTATTCTTGAATGTTAAAAAAATCCTTCAAATAAATTAAATGTTAAATATTTAATATAAATATGAAATATAAATCTTAATTTTGAATTTCACATATTTTTGTTAAATGTGTATAAATTAAATATTAAATAAAAACACTAAATTTGAATTTAAAATGTTACATCTTATTGTTGAATGTTAAAAAAAATCCTTCAAATAAATTAAATGTTAAATATTTAAAAATAAATATGAAATATGAATCTTAATTTTGAATTTTACATATTTTTGGTAAATGTGTATAAATTCAATATTAAACAAAAACACTAAATTTAAATTTAAAATGTTACATCTTATTGTTGAATGTTAAAAAAATCCTTCAAATAAATTAAATGTTAAATATTTAATATAAATATGAAATATAAATCTTAATTTTGAATTTTACATATTTTTGTTAAATGTCTATAAATTCAATATTAAATAAAAACACTAAATTTAAATTTAAAATGTTACATCTTATTGTTGAATGTTAAAAAAAATCCTTCAAATAAATTAAATGTTAAATATTTAAAAATAAATATGAAATATGAATCATAATTTTGAATTTTACATCTTTTGTAAATAATCTAATAAAAACCCTAACCCTTACCCTAATCTGGTTCTGTTTGCTCAAGTTTGGTTCTGGTTCTGTTTACTTGAGTTTGGTTCTGGTTCTTGTTCTGTTTGCTTGAGTTTGGTTCTGGTTCTGTTTACTTGAGTTGGTTCTGGTTCTGTTTACTTGAGTTTGGTTCTGATTCTTGTTCTGTTTGCTTGAGTTTGGTTCTGGTCCTGGTTCTGTTTGCTTGAGTTCGGTTCTGGTTCTGTTTGCTTGAGTTTGGTCCTGGTCCTGGTTCTGTTTGCTTGAGTTTGGTTCTGGTTCTGTTTACTTGAGTTTGGTTCTGGTTCTGTTTACTTAAGTTTGGTTCTGGTTCTGTTTACTTGTGTTTGGTTCTGGTTCTGGTTCTGTTTGCTTGAGTTTGGTTCTGGTCCTGGTTCTGTTTGCTTGAGTTTGGTTCTGGTCCTGGTTCTGTTTGCTTGAGTTTGGTTCTGGTTCTGTTTGCTTGAGTTTGGTTCTGGCCCTGGTTCTGTTTGCTTGAGTTTGGTTCTGGTCCTGGTTCTGTTTGCTTGAGTTTGGTTCTGGTTCGGTCCTGGTTCGGTTCATTTCTGGTTCTGGTTGGGTTTGCTTGGGTTTGGTTCTGGTTCTGTTTGCTTGAGTTAACCCTAATCATAATCATTACCCTAACCCATGTGTGAAAACCAAGGGAGAAGTTCCGGTGGCTGGTGGTGAGGCTTTCAGCAGTGTGTCTGCCCCCTGGTGGCTGGCTGCAGTATAGGTCAAAAAAAATCTGTCAACCTTTTAAAAATAAATATACGTGGTACGAATGTTCCTGGTGATATGTAGTTAGTATTTGACTGTTTTGTGTTCAAGGCCTCTTTTTCCTGAAAAGTTTCTTTTTCTTTAGTTATTAGAGGTTAAAAAACGTGTTTTTACTTCCTGGTTTGCTTTAATTCACAGCCGCCGTAGAGAGAAACTTCAAAGGACACACAGCGTCTTATGACGCTGCGCTGTAGGGCGGAGCTTATTACAGTGGCTTCACAGGCTCTGGCTGCACAATGGCGGCGCCCAGGAGGGGGATTTTTTGGCTTCAGAACCGTACAACGGGAAGAGGCGGAGCAACGCTGTCCTTTTTTATTTACAGTCTATGGTGAGAACAGCTTGTGATATTAATCAGGTTTAACAAACAGGTGTCCACATGAACGATGTCTTCTCTAATACAGAAAGTAAAGAAACTGTTTGAATATGTGTCTAAATAAGTATATTTAAATTAGAAAGGAAAAAGGAAGCAACAGTCAGAGCTGCTTTAAAAGTTTGAGCTTCTTCCAGCTGTGTCATGTGACTGCAGCTCCACTCACCTGGTCCAATCATCATGCTCTGTTGTTATCAGGAAGAAGTCAGACAGCAGAAGGCAGGGTTTACATGTTTTTATTGTTTATTTCCATAACGATGATAAAAAGAACATAAAAAACAGCTGTGATGTCAGAGGACAAGCTCGATGACATACATGGAGGAGGAGGAGGAGGGTTGGAGGGGGGCGGGGCTTCAGGGCAGCAGCAGTCTGTTTCAGCCATCAGAGGACAGGAAGGAGGAAAGGGGCAGAGCTACACTGAAGATCTGTCTGTCAGACTGTTGCCTAGCAACAATACTCCTCCAGGTCATCAGAGTGGGGGGGGCGGGGCTTGGTTCAAGCAGGGGGGCGAGGTTAGATGAGAGGGGCGGGGTTAAAGGACCTCATCACTCTCGGCCGTGTGGAGCTGTGTGTCGTCAGCGTCTGTCATGATGCTGCTGTCCTGACTGTCGTCTACCTCCGCCGCTGGAGGGAGAGAGAGAGAGAGAGAGGGAGAGAGAAGGAAAAGGAAGGGAGAGAGAGTTAAAAAGAGAGAGAGAGAGAGAGAGAAAGAGAGGGGAGGGATGGAGAAAAGTGTGAGAGATAGAGGATAGGGAGAGATAAAAGAGATAGGGGATAGAGAGAGGAGAGAAGGAGAAAAAAAGAGAGAGATAGACAGAGAAGAGAGAGGAGAGAGGGATGGAGAAAAGCGTGAGCGATAGAGGATAGAAAGAGAGAGGTATAGACAGAAAAGAGGGAGAAAGATGGAGAAAGGGGGAGAGAAAGAAAGAGACAGAGAGATAGTAAGAAAAGAGAGAAAAATAGAAGGAGAGAGAGAGAAATGAGGGAGAGAAAGACAGAGAGGAGAGAAAAAAGAAAGCGAGGGGAGAGAGCGAGGAAAGAGAAAAAGAGAGAGATAGAAGGAGGAAGAAAGAGATAGAGAGAGACACACAGGTGGACAAAAAGAGAGGTACAGAGAAAAATAGGCAGGTTGAGAGTAAGCCAAGTACAAAGGGAACAAGACAAGAAGACAAGGAAGGACAGACAGACAGGTGGAGAAAGACAAGTGATAGATGGAAAGAGTCAGGGAGTGAGACAGGTTGGAACAAGAGACAGTCAGGTGAGGGAGGGAAAGAGAGACGGGTTAAGAAGAGAACTACATTAGCCAAAACAAACCAGAGGTCTTCCAGCTACGCTTAGTAATCAGCAGCTACAAGCTAGGCTAAGCTAGCTGAATAAGCTAAAAGAAACTTTACTATGTTAGCTAGTGAGCAGACACTAGCACAGTTAAAGCTAACTGAATCCATCTCCATAAACCACACAACTCCCACACGCCCCTACCTGTCTCACCTTCATCCTCTGGCAGGTATCTCTTGTCGATGGCTTCTTTTATCTGGTTGTTGGCTCCTTTAGGGTCCAGATCCATCGCCCAGCTGAAGTTCATCAGGGCTAGATGAGTCTGACCCAGCTTCTTATACACCTGATGGGAGACAGGTAAAGGTTCAGAGCAGCTAGGCTCATGGCAGGGTTTGGTTAGGAGCCATCAAAGGTCAAAGGTCAGCAGGTGTTTGTTACCTTTCCTATGAGGAAGTAAACAAGAGACTCTTTGGGAACGATCTGCTTCAACTCCTCCAACTCCTGCAGAGCCGCCTGCAGAGAGACAGACAGGTCAGAGGGGACTGGATACGTGTGTTTTACTATGTTAAAACCTCTGGAAACATTTCTCAGGACTGTGTGGGCGTGGCCTAACTTTTTGATTGACAGGTCAAGAGAGAGAGCCTGCATGTTTGAGCCGTCTGACTCTGAATCTAAAGACATCAAAACTCCAGAATCTGAAAATTATTCATTTCAAATGGTCTCCGAGTGCTGAGACACAAAATACTTCAGAGTCAGGACTTCTATCATTTAATAGTTTTATCACTCTGTAGTCTCCGGGGCATCAGGACCATGGGACGCCCGAAGCAGAGGAGGCTGAAGTGTAGTATGTGCACGCAGAGGAGCTCGGCTCCGGGTGTCAGACGGAGCAGTTTGTCTAAACTCTGAGCTGTTTGGGGAAAGTTAGTGAACGGGTCCAGTGGAAAGTTAGTGAACCGGTCCAGTGGAAAGTTAGTGAACCGGTCCTGGGGAAAGTTAGTGAACCGGTCCAGTGGAAAGTTAGTGAACCGGTCCAGTGGAAAGTTAGTGAACCGGTCCAGTGGAAAGTTAGTAAACCGGTCCAGTGGAAAGTGAACCGGTTCTGAGGAAAGTTATTGAACCGGTCCTGGGGAAAGTTAGTGAACCGGTCCTGGGGAAAGTTAGTGAACCAGTCCTAGGGAAAGTTAGTGAACCGGTCCTGGGGAAAGTTAGTGAACCGGTCCTGGGGAAAGTTAGTGAACCAGTCCTGGGGAAAGTTAGTGAACCGGTCCTGGGGAAAGTTAGTGAACCGGTCCTGGGGAAAGTTAGTGAACCAGTCCTAGGGAAAGTTAGTGAACCGGTCCTGGGGAAAGTTAGTGAACCAGTCCTGGGGAAAGTTAGTGAACCGGTCCTGGGGAAAGTTAGTGAACCAGTCCTGGGGAAAGTTAGTGAACCAGTCCTGGGGAAAGTAAGTGAACCAGTCCTAGGGAAAGTTAGTGAACCAGTCCTGAGGAAAGTTAGTGAACCAGTCCTGGGGAAAGTTAGTGAACCAGTCCTGGGGAAAGTTAGTGAACCAGTCCTAGGGAAAGTTAGTGAACCAGTCCTGAGGAAAGTTAGTGAACCGGTCCTAGGGAAAGTTAGTGAACCGGTCCTGGGGAAAGTTAGTGAACCAGTCCTAAGGAAAGTTAGTGAACCGGTCCTGGGGAAAGTTAGTGAACCAGTCCTAGGGAAAGTTAGTGAACCAGTCCTGAGGAAAGTTAGTGAACCGGTCCTGGGGAAAGTTAGTGAACCGGTCCTGAGGAAAGTTAGTGAACCGGTCCTGGGGAAAGTTAGTGAACCGGTCCTGGGGAAAGTTAGTGAACCGGTCCTGGGGAAAGTTAGTGAACCAGTCCTGAGGAAAGTTAGTGAACCGGTCCTGGGGAAAGTTAGTGAACCAGTCCTGGGGAAAGTTAGTGAACCAGTCCTGGGGAAAGTTAGTGAACCAGTCCTGAGGAAAGTTAGTGAACCGGTCCTGGGGAAAGTTAGTGAACCAGTCCTAGGGAAAGTTAGTGAACCAGTCCTGGGGAAAGTTAGTGAACCAGTCCTGGGGAAAGTTAGTGAACCAGTCCTCGGGAAAGTTAGTGAACCAGTCCTGAGGAAAGTTAGTGAACCGGTCCTGGGGAAAGTTAGTGAACCAGTCCTGGGGAAAGTTAGTGAACCAGTCCTAGGGAAAGTTAGTCAACCAGTCCTAGGGAAAGTTAGTGAACCAGTCCTGAGGAAAGTTAGTGAACCAGTCCTAGGGAAAGTTAGTGAACCAGTCCTAGGGAAAGTTAGTGAACCAGTCCTGAGGAAAGTTAGTGAACCAGTCCTGGGGAAAGTTAGTGAACCAGTCCTGGGGAAAGTTAGTGAACCAGTCCTAGGGAAAGTTAGTGAACCAGTGCTGAGGAAAGTTAGTGAACCGGTCCTGGGGAAAGTTAGTGAACCGGTCCTGGGGAAAGTTAGTGAACCGGTCCTGGGGAAAGTTAGTGAACCAGTCCTAGGGAAAGTTAGTGAACCAGTCCTGAGGAAAGTTAGTGAACCGGTCCTGGGGAAAGTTAGTGAACCGGTCCTGGGGAAAGTTAGTGAACCAGTCCTGAGGAAAGTTAGTGAACCGGTCCTGGGGAAAGTTAGTGAACCAGTCCTGGGGAAAGTTAGTGAACCAGTCCTAGGGAAAGTTAGTGAACCAGTCCTAGGGAAAGTTAGTGAACCACTCCTGAGGAAAGTTAGTGAACCAGTCCTAAGGAAAGTTAGTGAGCCAGTCCTGGGGAAAGTTAGTGAACCAGTCCTGGGGAAAGTTAGTGAACCAGTCCTAGGGAAAGTTAGTGAACCAGTCCTGAGGAAAGTTAGTGAACCAGTCCTGGGGAAAGTTAGTGAACCAGTCCTAGGGAAAGTTAATGAACCAGTCCTGAGGAAAGTTAGTTAACCAGTCCTAGGGAAAGTTAGTGAACCAGTCCTAAGGAAAGTTAGTGAACCAGTCCTGAGGAAAGTTAGTGAACCAGTCCTGAGGAAAGTTAGTGAACCAGTCCTGAGGAAAGTTAGTGAACCAGTCCTGAGGAAAGTTAATGAACCAGTCCTGGGGAAAGTTAGTTAACCAGTCCTAGGGAAAGTTAGTGAACCAGTCCTAAGGAAAGTTAGTGAACCAGTCCTGAGGAAAGTTAGTGAACCAGTCCTGAGGAAAGTTAGTGAACCAGTCCTAAGGAAAGTTAGTGAACCAGTCCTAAGGAAAGTTAGTGAACCAGTCCTGAGGAAAGTTAGTGAACCAGTCCTGAGGAAAGTTAGTGAACCAGTCCTAAGGAAAGTTAGTGAACCGGTCCTGAGTGTTTTATTTAATATCATAGGGAGAACATTTTGTATTGATTTGGGTTCCCAGAGGCTTTAACACTGCAAGTGTCCAGTGTTCAGGGTGAAGTCCATCTGTCACTCACTCATTGATCCCTACAGGCCAGGATTCATTACCTTGTACTTGTCATTTGCGAACAGTATGGATGCTCGGTGGAACTTGCAGAGCGGGTTCTTGGGGTCGATCCCGATCGCTCTGTTCAGAGTTTCTAATGCTGCATCAGACTTCTTCAAGGCATGCTGCACCTACAGACACACAGATACAGGAAATGTTTGTATGAGAGGTTACTGAATGCTAATGTAGCTGTTATTTTGGATAGAGGATGCTTCATGCTAACATACCACTCCGATGTGACAGAGCAGCACAGAGCTCTGAGGGTTGATGCTCAAAGCTTTCTTAAAGTGGATTTCTGCCAAGTTAAACTTCTCCTGTTTGTAGTAAATCATCCCCAGACCATACCTGCACACACACAGAAACACACACACACACAGAAACACACACAATCAGTGACATGGCATCTTGATAATGCTGTGCAGAGTTGTGCAGTGAGCTAGCTACTGCCGTCACCATGCGTTGTAGTGTCTGTTGTTGACTCTGATGGCGTTACGGAAGCAGGCGAGAGCTCGGTCCAACTCCTCCGTCAGAACAAACTCGTGACCCAACAGAGTGTAGGCGTATGCAAAGCCGGGGTCCACCTGAGAGACAGACGGGGTACAGAACGAGACCAATCAGAGGGACGGACAAGTCAGAGAGACGGATAGACACAGAAAAAAAGGACAGGCAGACAATGTTCACAGAGACAGGCAGGCATAGAGAACATAGAGAAAGGTCACATAGAGGGAGAGAGACAGGTACGAAGAAACTGGAACACAAAAGGGTAGAGAGAGGGGTAGACACAGACAAGCTAAGAAGAGAGACAGAGAGGCAGGGATGAGAGACGGGTCAGACAGACAGATGTGATAGAGAAGGAAAGGAAATGAGACAAGCAAGAAGACAAGGACACGAACAAGGTAGAGAGACAGGAGAGACAGAGAAAGACTTGACAGGCAAGTAAAAGGAGAGATGGACAGACAGATAGGAAGAGAGTTTAGACAGCTTTACTCACCTGGATGGCTCTCTGGAAGAACTTTATGGCAATGTCGTGCTCCCTCTGCAGACTGAAACAGTTACCTGCTACACACCAGGCCTGAGGAGGGACAGACAGGAGGTAAGAGAGAGACAGTAGGCGTTATTCAACTGCAGGAACTTTACCCCAGATCTATGTGCGTTTCGACCGGTGGACCCAGGGTATAAATTTAGTTCAGGGGTAGATAATCTCCCCACTGAAAAGCCCCTGCTAGGGGGGTAGTACTTTTCAGGGGGCGGGGCCTGCAATGCTGAACGTGTCTGATTGGTAGATTAACCGCAGTGTTTTAATTCCTCCCTCCGTCCACAATAACATCACACACATCTGTGATTCTCTTGATTTCTCTTTCTTTCATTAGTTTTTATTTGTTCTATCTTTTTTGTATGTGTGTGTACTTTTCAAAAGAAGAAGCTGTGATTCTCTTGATTTAGCAGCTTGTAACAGTAGTCTTCTCTCAGCCCACCGTGAATGCGTCTCTTCTCCCGGTGTTCCGGTTTTAAAAGTGACCCTGTAAACTGGAGACCTTCAGCTGAACGTGTCAGTGTTTGTGGAGTTTACACAGCTGTTGAAACACAGAGGGAGTTCCTGGGAATGAAAACTAGTTTAGTTTTTATTAAGACTTCAAAATATCCTCATCAGATATTTAATGATCGTCTAAAGACGTTTATGAGGGATGCATCCGACTGAGAGTCTCCAGTTAACAGGGTCGCTGTTTAAACCAAAACACCGGTCGATCTCTGCCACAGCTTTTTGAGTTCAAAAGGATTTTAAAGCCGTGTTGAAACGTCTTTGCTACTCGCGCTTATCTCCTCTCACGTGTTGATTCATTCATTGCTTTTTATATGTTTTTAACCGCAGGAGCAAAATATTTACTTTTTTTCATGTTTTTTTCTGCTTTTGGAGCACAATTTCAAATATGAGGAAAATGTATTATTCCGACAGGCTCCAGGTCAACTTTTTTTTTCAAAATTTTGTTTCAAAATTTGTTTTGTCAAAAAAAAAAATAATAATCAATTTTTTTTTCAAATTTTTTTTTCAAAACAAAAAATTCAATTTTATTTTGTAATTTTTTTTTTGTCAATTTTTTTTTTTTTTCAATTTTGCCAAAAAACATTCACAGTCATTGATTTTTCCATCTGTGATTCACTTGATTTCTCTTTCATTAGTTTTTATTTGTTCTATCTTTTTTGTATGTGTGTGTACTTTTTAAAAGAAGAAGCTGTGATTCTATTGATTTTTGCAGCTTGTAACAGTAGTCTTCTCTCAGTTAACAGGGTCGCTGTTTAAACCAGAACACCGGTCGATCTCTGCGATCACGGCTTTTTGAGTTCAAAAGGATTTTAAAGCCGTGTTGAAACGTCTTTGTTACTCGCGCTTATCTCCTCTCACGTGTTGATTCAGTGAATCCATCTGTGGTGAAATATAGCACCATCTAAAACAGCGCCAGCTGAGTCTCTTCATGCTAACAGGCTAACTGTTGTGTTGCTCATAATGATACCTGCATGTCCGTCTTTTCTGTGGTGTCATTTGTGATGAATGGCATTCCCCTTTGTTTTACTGCCCTCTACTGGTCTGGTGGTGTAGTGCCTTTACTTTTTTCCCCTTCATACGCCACTGACCTAATTTGCACAATCTACCCTGGACTTCAGCCCACGGTCGAAATGCAGACAACAATGGGGGCACAGGAACTTTTTAGGCCTGGGTAAAGTAGTTAAGGGGACTAAAAGACCAGGGAACTCTTGGTTGAAATGCACCTAGTGTGTCAGATATGTGATTGGTCTTCACTTTGGTTCTTTGGTGCAGCTCTTACCTCAGGACAGTTCTTGTCCATGTCGGTCAGGTCTTTGGACAGGGCAGACAGTGCAACGTCTTTCTGCAGGTGCCACAGTGTGGTCGAATAAATCTCCATCCCTTCAACTCTGTATGACTCGATCCTGCGAACCTCGCTGAAGAGACGCTCCGCCTACGAACACGCACACACACATATCATTATGAGTCACCGAGACATCATGACGGCAAGACTCCCCTGAACAAAAGAGAGACACACCCACAGCTGCCCATCCAGGTCTCTCACTAACACCCACTTTCACAGGTATGCAGGTGTGAGGCAGTCACCAGCAAGAGTGTGTTGATGTGTCAGCACAAAGTTACCTGTATCAGCAAAGAATGAACTGTGTCTGGGGTGTGTTACCCACTGTGTGTCAGGTGTGTTAGGTGTGTTACCTGTGTGTATTCGGCAAGTTCAAAATAGGCCCTGCCGATGTGTGTGAGGACCCAGCCGGTGTTGTAGTGCTGGGGAGGGAGGGAGGTCAGGATGTTGATGGCTTCTCTGCAGTTGTACGAACACAGCGCCTGGTAGCCACGCCCCAGTTCCCGAAGCAGTGCCATCACGCTGTCTGCACAAACACACACACACACACACACACAAACACACACACACGCAAGAATTTTATGGTAAGATTTAACACTGTATATTGATGAAATAATGTCCTGCTCTAACTACAGGAGCTGAGTCAAACCAGGCTGAGGTTAGGTTCTGGTTCTTGATGTGTGAGTATTATCAACAGTACTGGTACCTGCAGCAGCTCTCTGGTACTGGGGGATTCTGGTGTCTGGTAGACTCAGACTGGGATCCAGTCTCAGGATGTCCAGACTCTCGTTCAGGTTGCTGCTGTTTGACGTCTTTGCTGATTTACATTTAGTTTTCCTGTTTGGGATCTTTGTGGGAAACTTCATCTTTAACTTCTTACTGTTCTCCTGCAAACACACACACACACACACACACACACACACACACACACACACACACACACATACAATCAGTTACACACCATCAGTACAGTACAACACAAAAAGAGAGCGAGAGAGAGAAAGGAGAAAGAGAGAAAAAAATAGAGAGGGAGAAAAAGAGAGAAAAGAGAGAGGAGAGAAAAAGGAGCAAAAAAGGTGAGAGAAACAGAATGAGAGGGGAAAGAGAGAAAAGGAGAGAAAAAGAGAGGAGAGGGAGAAAAAGAGACAGATAAAAAGAGAAAGAGAGAGAGAGAGGAGGGAAGGAGAAAAGGGAAATAGATAGAAAGAGAAGAGGGCGAGAGATGGAGACCGGGGGAGAGAAAGAGAGATAGAAAGAACTGAGAGAGAGAGAGAAAAATAAAGGAGGGAAGGAGAAAAAACAGAGATAGACAGAAAAGAGGGAGAGAGGTGGAGAAAGGGGGAGAGATGGAGGAAGAGAGAGATATAAAGAGAGAGAGAGAGAGAGAGAGAGAGAGAGAGAGAAATAGGAGTGAGAGGAAGAAAGAGGAAAGAGGGGAGGGAGAAAAAGAGAGAGAGGAGAGGGAAGAGAGAAACAACGAGAGAAACAAGAAAGCGAGAGGGTGGAGAGAATGAGAGAGAGAGAGAGAGAGAGAGAGAGAGAGAGAGAGAGAGAGAGAGAGAGAGAGAGAGAGAGAGAGAGAGTTGGAGAAGGGGGGAGAGAAAGAGAGAGAGATATAGAGAGAAAAAGAGAGAGAGGATGGAAGGAGAAAAAACAGAGATAGACAAAAGAGGGAGAGATGGAGAAAGGGGGAGAGAAAGAAAGAGACAGAGAGAAAGTAAGAAAGGAGAGAAAAATAGGAGGAAAGAGGAGGGAGAGAAAGAGAGAGGAGAGGGAAGAGGAAAAAGGAGAGAGGAAAGAAAAAAAGATAAAAAGAAAAGATAGATGGAGGAAGAGAGAGATAGAAAGAGAGAGAAAAATAGGAGAGAGAAGAGGGAGAGAGAGAGAGAGAGAGAGAGAGAGAGAGAGAGAGAGAGAGAGAGAGAGAGAGAGAGAGAGAGAGAGAGAGAATATTACATAATGAGACATGTAACTGTGAGGTACCTTGGCAGTAGAGCTGGCACTTGTAAACAGTCTGGAGCTTCTTCTGGGCTGAACGTTTGGAGGACCAGACATACTGGGACTGAGAACCTGAGGGGAGCCACTGAAACACAAACAGGTCATCACTCAGAGGCAGCCTTAACATCCAGGAAGGATGGAGCTCTGTGATTGGCTGCTGCGGTTACCTGGTGTGAGGAGCAGTGGTCTGTGATTGGTTGAAGGGGATTGGGAGAACATCTCTGCTGTTCCCGCTCTGACTGAAGACAGACTTTGACTGACTGATCCTAGAGACAGACTGAGAGGGAGACAGGCAGGGGGGTTAGTTAGTCCAAGTATGAGAAGTGTGTGTGTCAAATGTGTGTGTAGTAAGTGTTTGTACCTTCTTGTTTGGAGCTGTAGATTGTGTTTCCATTGTTGCAGAATAGTTCTGTAGATATGTGGGGTCTCCAGGGCTGGGCTCAAGGGGCAGGATGCCAAAACTACACAGATCCACAGAAACACACAGGGGTTGTTGTTCAAGGAGATATGTGACGGCAGTTCAAGTTACCCAGTGTGTGGCAACACGTACCTAAAGTCTCTAAAAAATAGTATGGGAGGTAGAACCTTCAGATATCAGGCACCTCTCCTTTGGAATCATCTACCAGGCAGGGTCCGGGAGGCAGACACCCTCTACTTTTAAGAGTAGGCTTCAAACATGTTGAATATTAAATCTTAATGTTTAAATGTTAAATTTAAGATGTTGAATGTTTAATCTAAATGTTAAAATGTTTAATTTAAAATGTTTAATGTTAAATCTTAATGTTAAAATATTAAATTTTAAATATCGAATGTTTAATCTAAATGTTGTATTCGATATATATAATGTTAAATGTTAACGTTCATGTTACATTTTAAATGTTTAATGTTGAATCTTACCGTTAAAATGTTACATTTTAAATACTGAATGTTTAAACTAAATCTTAAAGGGTTAAAATCTTTAATGTTAAATCTTAACATTAAAATGTTTAATTTTAAATATTGAATGCTCAATCTAAATGTAACAATGTTAAATTTAATATGTCTAATGTTAAATCTTAACATTAAAATGTTTAATTTTAAATATTGAATGTTTAAACTAATGTTAAAAATGTTTAATGTTAAATCTTAACATTAAAATGTAAAAATTTAAATATTGAATGCTCATCTAAATGTTAAAACGTTGAATTTAAAATGTTTAATGTTAAATCTTAACTTTAAAATGTTACATTTCAAATATTGAATGTTTGATCAAAATGGTGAAATGTTACATTTAAGATGTTGAATGTTAAATATAAATGTTAAATATAAAAGTTACAGATATAATCGTTCGTTTATATTTAACATTTAACATTATCTTACATTTTTAAAAACAAAAATAAATATGATGAAGCTCACCAGTTTTGCTCAAAATGTGATAAAACAAAGTGACTTACAAAATTCTCACCACACTGCTGAGGGAACTGACACAATGTCTCTCTCCTCTATCTGCCTATCACTTCCTTTAACTCTCCCTGTCCCATTAAAGTTACTAACCATAGACCTTTCTGGAGTCCCTGAGCTCCCTTGTCTTGTAGGTTCCTCTGGATCCTGTGGACGTACCAGACTCCAGCTGCTGCAACAACTACTATCAGTCTCACCACTATCATCTCTCTCTCTCTTCACCTCCCTTTATCCCTCTCTCCAACTCGGTCTCAGCAGATGTGTGTCTAACATGAGTCTGGTCCTGCTGGAGGTTTCTGCCTGTTAAAGGCCGTTTGACCTTGCCACTGTAACTAAATGTTAAAATGTTACATTTACAATGTTTAATGTTAAATCTTAATGTTAAAATGTTACATTTTAAATATTGAATGTTTAATCTAAATGTTAGATTTATAATGTTTAATATTAAATCTTAACGTTAAAATTTTAAATTTTGAATGTTAAATCTAAATGTTAACTTTAAACAGTTTAATGTTAAATCGTAACGTTAAAATTTTAAATGTAAAATCTAAATGTTAAAATTAAAATGTTTAATGTTAAATCTTAACGTTAAAATTTTACATTTTAAATATTGAATGTTAAATCTAAAATGTTCAAAGTTAGATCTTATCGTTAAAATTTTAAATTTTGAGTTTTAAATCTAAATATTAGATTTAAAATGTTTAATGTTTAATCTTAACGTTAAAATGTTATATTTTAAATATTGAATGTTAAATCTAAATGTTAAAATGTTAAATTTAAAATGTTTCATGTTAAATTTAAAATGTTTAATGTTTAATCTTAACGTTAAAATGTTAAATTTTAAATATTGAATCTTAAATCTAAATGTTAAATCCAAAAACTTAAATATTTAATTGTTCGTTTAGCTTTAACATTCAACATTTAACATTGTATTTCATGTATTTGTCACCTGAGTCCTGTCTGTAAGATGGGACTGGATCTTATTTAGTCTTGATGTTGGGTCTTTGTAAATACTAGAACCGGGTACGGTCTAGACCTTCTCTGTTTGGAAAGAGTCTTCAGATAACATTTGTTGTGATTTGGCGCTGTATAAATAAAGTTTGATTGATTGAATGATTGACCTAACGCAGAAGCAGTGCGTCAGCTATGTTCCAGTAGCTCTGAGTCTCATGACATCACAGTGTGCAGCGTTTCTATTGGCTGACTGATGACAGCGAGTAGTAGTTGATATTGGCCGACTTGAAAAGGAGTCTGAAAGAGGAGTCTTGTTGTCCCTCACAGCTCCTGATGAATAACTCACCTGGGCGTCAGAGGGCTGAGTGCAGCAGGTCCTCCCAGTAAACTCCGCCCACTCTTGGGCTTGTTCTGTTTCACCAGTAAGGACCCGGCTGATGCCATGGAAACTGTGTTACCCAATAACGAGCCGGTCTCCGGCGATATGAGGGAAGAGTCAATGTAGGAGACTGACAAATCAGATGTCAGCTTTCCATTAGAAGATTCTAGATTCAAACGATTCAACTCCTGAAGAGAACAAAAACATAAACTCAATAAATCAGAGTGAAGCCGTCATGATGATCTGATTACACGTCACATTTAATCCACTTATTATTACTCATGGTTTGATTGATAGTACGTACTAGTGTGTCCTGTGGCGTCTCCATGAGGGCGGTGTCTAGGCGATGGGAGGGGTTCTGGGCAGGGCTAACAGAGGGAGGGGGTGGAGCTATAGAGGAGTTCTGTAAAGAGGACAACCTGAAGACCTGATCTGGATCTGGTTTCTCTCCTAGAATACAAACCACATGTATAAATAGATTTATTGATCACATTATGATGTTGGAGAATCAGAGGCGTGTTCATGTGTGTGTATTCATGTGTGTGTTCATGTGTGTGTGTGTGTGTGTGTGTGTGTGTGCTTTACCTAGGTGACAAAGGTTTTGGAAAGGCGACCACAGGAACGGGTTGAGAGTTAAACTTTTCTGGAAACATTCAGCACCTTTAGCGACACGATCTGTCTTACTGCTCAGAGAGAGAGAGAGAGAGAGAGAGAGAGAGAGAGAGAGAGAGAGAGAATGAGTGTTAGTGAGAGTGAGAGAAAGAGGTAAACATCAAGTCCTAAGACTACGATTAGACAGTTCCTTACCAGTAAATGTGTCCCAGTAACGACAGAGTGAAAGAGGCGGAGTCTCCAAACTCTGTGATGATGTCATCCTGACTCTTCTGTTTATTCAACACTCCACCAATCAGAACCTGCTCTCCTTCTGCCAGCCTGAGACACAGACAGGCGGAGGGACAGAGGGACACAAAGACAGGCAGGCGGAGGGAGAGACAGACAAGAAGACAGAGAGGGGGACAGACACAGACAGGCAGAGAGACAGACAGTATCAGAGAGAAAAGAAGGAAGCCAGAGAGAGAGAGAGGCAGGCAGAAGAAGAGACGGACAGACAAGGAGGAGGACAGCGGGGATAGGAAGAGACACATTCAGGAAGGGGGGTGATATTGAACAAGAGAGAGAGAGAGAGACAGACAGACAGATCGACATATAGAAAGAGAAAGACAGGCGGAGCGACAGAGGGACACAAAGACAGGCAGGTGGAGGGACAGACAGACAAGCAGACAGACAGTAAGGGGGAAAGATGCAGACAGGCAGAAGGCAAACAGGCAGAGAGACAGACAGTAACAGAGAGAAAAGAAGGAAGCCAGAGAGAGACAGACAGGCAGGCAGAAGAGACAGACAGACAAGGACAGCAGGGAGATACATGGATAAGAAGAGACACGTTCAGAAAGGGGGATGGTATGGAACAGTGACAGATAGGGAGATAATCAAAGAGACAGATAGAAAGAGAGGGAGAGAAAGACAGAGAGTCAGGGGAAGAAGGACATGCAGGCCAGGATGGAGATAGGGAGTCCAGGAGAAGACAAAGAGGCAGATGGGTGGGGAGAGAGACAGGTGGAGTGAAATAGAGACAGAGATTGAGTTCATGTGGCTTCATTAAAAACACTGTCTAGATTCCCTTCATCATGCGAGGGATAATGTCCTGAGAGATGTACAGAATCAGAACATGATCATCCGTCCGCGTCTCTGCGTGAGCTTACTTGCTGAGTTCGACGCAGCATTTCGCCAACAGGAATCGAACTTGCGGCGTGGAGCAGCTGTGAGCCTTCAGCAGCCGGTACGCTTTGTATGGCTTCCCCGAGCGGTAATAACATGTAGCCAGCAGGTAAAGGGCTTCCTCTGACCTCACTGAAAGACAGACAGGCGTTCAGTCAGACAGACAGACGGGTATAAAGACAGACAGATCAGCAAGTAGACGTGGACAGGTGAAGAGAATGAAAGGCAGACAGGCATAGGGCTGGGTGATATTGAAAATGATGTTATCAGTCAATGAAATAATGATTCAATATTAATCTAATAATTATTGATATCTACTGATATGAAATAAAAATATTGTGATAGCATCTTTTTTAATATCGCCCAGCTCTACACAGGCATGCAGTCAAAACACAAACAAACAGACAGGTGTGTATCTTGACCTCATGTCGAGGCAGACAAGCGTTACCTTCAGCGTAGAGTCTCTCAGCGAGAAAAACGGCGTCCAGGTAGGCGTAGTGGTTCAGAGCCTGCCACACTGCAGCCTGAGAACAGAGGGAGGGGGGGAGGGATTTAATATGAGGCCAACAGAGACGAGTCATACACAAGCGGAAACCTCCGGCCGCGAGAATTGAAGCCGATGCAGAAGTGTTAAAAACTGCAGTTCATCGAGTGTCCACTTGAGGCTGGCACACCAAATCAAAAAAGCCGATCTTTACAGCAGAAATAAACATGTTGACAGCCTGGTACAGAAAACAAGTGTAGTCTGGATAGCTCACTTCTCTATCGGCACAAACTGTACGGGGGGTGATTTTTTTCATAACACTGCAATTTCCAGGATATTAAGATTATGAGTCTTCCATTATGAGAGTCACAGCTGACCTGATTGACAGGCGGGAACACTGTAGCTGTTGGTGAGGAGGCTCAAAGCCCGCCTCTTTACATCACACTCGCTCGACAGCAGTTACGTTGAGTTCAACATTTCCAATATGGCTGCCGCTGATTGGCCTCAAAACAGCGCTCCAGAAACAGATGGGTGACATCACGGATAGTACGTCCACTATTTATACGGTGTATGGGTCACACACCTACAACATCAACCGAAATCCACATCATCAACTTGTTGTGACTTCCTGTCATCAGCTCGTCCTCACCAGGGTTTACGTTAGCCGTAGTGGGTTATCAGAGACATCATACTGTTCAGAGCACTTGTTCTACATGGATGGAATCCTGGAATATTGAGCCGTAAAGAAAGAAGTCTATTTCCAGTTCTGGTCCTGACCCCACATACAGGCAGCTAGTTAAAACCCTAAAAATACTCGGGCAGGCTGCAGACAGCCCAAGTATATCTACAGCTACCCAAGTATGTTTGCAGACCATATGAGTCCTTTTCTTCTTCGTCCACGTGAGACCGCCGTCTGTTTTCTGTAAGCTATAGTGAACCGTCTCCCCTCACTCTCTGTCTCCTGCAGGTAATCAGAGAGGGAGAGAGAGAGATGTCATCCGGTACACTCCTCCTGTTAATGCATTGATGGAGGTTCAATGTCTCACGTTAAATATGAACTTCCTTAATCCTAACGGTTTTGAGCAGCAGGCTGCTGAAAGTGTGATTCTGCATCATTCAAGGCCTCTTGAACACTGCCTGTCCAAGACGGGACTGCAACGCCTCTCTGTAAATGTTAAAGTCACAGAGACATGACGGTGCAGCAAAGGTGCATCAGAGATATCAAGGCTTAATGTAAACTTCTGTCTGGAATATACGCCATAGAGTGTATAAATAATGGACGTAGTGTCCGTGACGTCCCCCATCTGTTTCTGAAGTGCTGTTTTGAGGCCAATCGGCGGCGGCGGCCATATTGGAAATGTTGAACTCAGCTTAACTGCTGTCCAGTGAGTGTGAGGTAAAGAGGCGGGCGTTGAGCCTCCTAGCTAACAGCTACAGTGTTCCCGCCTGTCAACCAAGTCAGCTATACCTCTCATAATGGAAAACTCGTAATCTAAATATCTTTGAAATTGCCACGTTATGAAAAAATTCACCCCCGTACAGTGTGTGCCGATCAAGAAATGAGCTATCCAGACTACACACGTTTTTTTGAACCAGGCTGTAAACATGTTTATTTCTGCTGTAAAGATCGGCTTTGTTGAATCTGTGTGTATGTGGTTTCCGGTTATTCCTGAGCCAGCCTCAAGTGGACACTCGATGAACTGCAGTTTTTAACACTTCCGCATTGGGTTCAATTCTCGCAGCCGGAGGTTTCTGCTTGCCTGCTGCTTTTACATTTTTACCGAGCAGCAATCTTCGGCCGAGAATTGAAGGCAATGCGGAAGTGTTGAAAACTGCAGTTCCTTGAGTGTCCACTTGAGGCTGGCTCCAGAAACACCAGAAACCACATACACACCCATAAACAGCAGAAATAAACATGTTTACAGCCTGGGACGAAAAAAAAACCGAGTGTAGTCTGAATAGCTCATTTCTCAATCGGCACACACTGTACGAAAGAATTGAATTGTTCAATAAAATATTTGAAACTTGATAAAGTTCTACTTACAAATAAATCTATTTAAATTGTATTATTTTGCATGGCTGTCTGCTTATCACAAAATACATATTTATGCTTTAATATGATACCTTTCCATTAAATTACCCTCAATTCCCAATTAATTCCCATGGAAAGTTTCCAAAATTCCCCAGCTTAACTTCCCATGGACATTTACAGGAAACTTTCCGGAAATGTACCAGAAATTTCCACCCTTTTGCAACCCTTACCACAATTATTGCAAAGAAGAAGAAAAGAGAGGAGGTCAAATGTACAGCAGCAGACAAGCGGAAGCTTCTGGCTGCGAGAATTGAAGCCAATGCGGAAGTGTTAAAAACTGCAGTTCATCGAGTGTCCACTTGAGGCTGGCTCAGGAAGTACCAGAAACCACATACACACCAATTCAAAAAAGCTGATCTTTACAGCAGAAATAAACATGCTTACAGCATGGTACAAAAAATAAGTGTAATCTGGATAGCTCATTTCTCGATCAGCACACACTGTACAGGGTGTGAAATTTTTCATAACACTGCAGTTTCAAAGATATCAAGATTACGAGTTTTGCCCATTTAAGGACATGACTGACTCGACAGACAGGCGGGAACACTGTAGCTGTTGGCGAGGAGGCTCAAAGCCCGCCTCTTTACGTCACACTCACTGGACAGCAGTTGGATTGCGTTCAGTATTTCCAATATGGCTGCCGCCGTCGCCAATTGGCTTCAAAACAGCACTTCAGAAACAGATGGGGGACGTCTACGTGCCTTTATTATGCAGCCTGTGAGCTTCACAGAGGTCACTGAAGGCGCCTTGTGTCTGCGCAGCTTGTTCTGTTTGTTTACATGCTGTGACTCTGAAGCTCCGGCCATACTGCGACACTGTAGGTTACCAAAATGAAGAGCATGCAGGGTGTATTTAAAGGTACGGAGCACAGTGACAGCTTAGCTCATAGTTCATGTGCAAACCCTGCAAATAGTCAAGGTATCCCCAGTTACTTCCTGTGTGTGATTTAATGAGTTTCTTTCACATCAGCTTAACACCGGTTTGACCTTGTCCTTATCTAACCCCCTAGCTCTCATCTCTCCTAGATTTGCATCATTAATAATAACAGTCACGATGTCCTTCAATCAAAAACACACCGTTCTATGTGCTCAGTGTTTTCAGGACGTGTTGACGGCTTTCTACACCAACAGCTGAAACAGAGAGGATTTAAGGCCCTCTGAGAAACAGTCCACACTGAGCTGTGCTTGTTCCTGGGTGCACTTCACATCCCTGCGCCCCAAGTTCTGGTCCTGACGAGGTTTAACTCTGGGCACTCACTGAGCGGTAGCTGAGTGACGCAGTGGGCGGCTCGCTGACCTGCACTTTGCTCGATGAAGCAAAATGCCATCATGGTGTGACCCAAGCCAGAGGAATTACAGGTTTTGGAGCGCAGAGGTGCTGTTGTTGTACTGCTTCTAAAAAAAGGGCAGACTGTAACAGAGACAGCACTGCTTTCTCCAGCTCAGGTTAAAGATCACAGACGCTCAGACTTATTAAAAAATATCAGATACGTTTTCTCACATTTCCTGCACTTAAGATGGGTGCAGTCAAATAATCTTAAAATACCTGATACATATTTTGAGACAGGGAGAAAGTCCAGACTTCTACTCTTCTAAATGTGGCCCCTACAGACTATCTGTCCGGTGCACAACTATGTTAAAGGCTGATACATACGAGAGCGTCACCCCAACGCAGCAGTGGCTGACAGGGACTGTCCTCTTCACATGTGGACTGGCCTCTTCACATGTGGACTGGCCTCTTCACATGTGGACTGGCCTCTTCACATGTGGACTGGCCTCTTCACATGTGGACTGGCCTCTTCACATGTGGACTGGCCTCTTCACATGTGGACTGGCCTCTTCACATGTGGACTGGCCTCTTCACATGTGGACTGTCTTCTTCACACATGACCTGGCCTCTTCACATGTGGACTGTCTTCTTCACACATGACCTGGCCTCTTCACACGTGGACTGGCCTCTTCACATGTGGACTGTCCTCTTCACATGTGGACTGGCCTCTTCACACGTGGACTGTCTTCTTCACACATGACCTGGCCTCTTCACACGTGGACTGGCCTCTTCACATGTGGACTGTCCTCTTCACATGTGAACTGTCCTCTTCACACATGACCTGGCCTCTTCACATGTGGCCTGTCCTCTTCACATGTGGACTGTCTTTTTCACATGTGACCTGGCTTCTTCACATGTGGACTGTCTTTTTCACATGTGACCTGGCTTCTTCACATGTGGACTGGCCTCTTCACATGTGGACTGTCCTCTTCACATGTGGACTGGCCTCTTCACATGTGGACTGTCCTCTTCACATGTGGACTGGCCTCTTTACATGTGGACTGTCCTCTTCACATGTGGACTGGCCTCTTCACATGTGGACTGTCCTCTTCACATGTGTACTGGCCTCTTCACATGTGGACTGGCCTCTTGACATGTGTACTGGCCTCTTCACATGTGGACTGTCTTCTTCACATGTGGACTGGCCTCTTCACATGTGGACTGGCCTCTTCACATGTGGACTGGCCTCTTCACATGTGGACTGTCTCGTGTTTTCAACAAATAACCTGTCAGGCCTAAGACCCTACATTGACAGTGGACTAAAGGAGCCCGACAATCAGTGACACTGGGATAAAATGCAGTTTTTCCTCTCTTTTTTTTTTTTAATACAAGCACCAAGAATGTAAGTGGACTACTGTTTCATTTTTAACTTTAACTTCAATTAATGTTAATAATATTTCCTTCAATCACTGAATGAAGCCTGTCTATATTAGGGACAAGAGTCTGGACCTTTAATTGCTCAGCACTCACTCAGAGCATTGCGCACAGAGAGGGGAGGGGGGCGAGCGAGCGAAGGAGAGGTCTACGGTCTTCAAAGTGTTATGGTACAGACCATTAGGTCATATTAGGTCATTACTTGTTTTGTAACGTGTAGGTATTTTAGGAATGTTAAATCTGAAATAAAAATACCTTTACAAGTAGTTATGTCTCCTTGTATTAGTTTGTCCACCTGTTATTGACATAATGCGCAAATATAGATATTTGAACGTCCCTTTGGAGCAATTTTGACAGCCCTAATACACGGACGATGTGTGGCTGATATATGGGGAAATCCAAGCCACCGAGCGGACCAATCGCAGGGCTTGCGTGGATTCTACTAGTAGTTACATTTTGATATAGGTGCACATCAGCTACGTGCGTAGGCCTCTGCGTAGGTACAGGAGCTACACAGACCCCCGGTGTAGGGTACGCCGTTGATTTGCCGTAGATGTATAAATCAGCCTTGACGTTGGCTGAGTGTCAGTGACATACATTACCATTAATAGATGCAACTGTGAATGTTCTCTGAGTTCTGCAGGTACCAATACAGAAACCTGCACCCTAAAAAAAAGTCCTACGCAGGATGTTGTGTCAAATCAACCACAAACACACTCTCAGAATTATCATTACCATGCATGTGTTATAATAATAAAAGGGTTTTTTCCTGTTCAACAACACGGATGTAACAAACTGTAATCCAATGATTCTGATCAGAATGTATTCACTGCATGTCATCTACACAGAAACACAATGACAGACACACTCTGCCTGTGATAACCTGTGAGCACAGTGATCACAAAGCAGACAGAGAACACATCATTGATCTTTACTGTGATTAGCTATGATGTGGACGTTTTCTGGATGTGAATAACCATAACCCTTCATTTCACATCAACACAGCCCACAGATTCAATGTAGGAAGCTAATGCTGTAGTGATTTCCGCAGGGAAATCACAACTACACATATGATCAGCTGGTTTCTTCACTGGACATAAACCACTACGTTTAACTACATTCAGTTTTTACTCGGTTTGATTTTGACTGTCTGACATGGCAGCTAACCAGCTGATGGCTAATATTGTCAACAAGCAGCTAAGTTAGCTCTGGTTACTTCACGCTCATAACAAACAATCTAACCCAGCTGGTTGTCAGCTTTAACCTCTGTGCTGTGTGTGCTCTCTGTTCACAGTGTAAACAGTCAAATAAAGCTTCCTGTGCTCTCTCGTGAACTTTAAAAGGTTGATTTCTGGGGAACACGTTAGCTTAACTGTTAGCCGGCTAACATTACTCCACCGACTAGCTTTAGCATTGCTACTAACACAAAACCCCATTTGGGTTCTAGCTGATTTTATCACACAGCTCACTACCAGAACCACACACCTCTTTAAAGGACATTTAAAGAATCAGCACACTGTACTGATTAATTCGGCATGCTTTAATTCAACAAAGAATGGTTTAAAGCAGAGGACTGTGAACTTTAAGAAGTGTTTGCGCTGTTACTGTCGCACTCACAGGGCGCCTTTACAGCAAAGCCTGTGCACAGAAATATGAGACCAATACCTGAATAAATGTTATATATTATGTAATTAAAGGATGCTACATCTGTTAAATGTATGCCGAAGTGAAGTGCTGTGCCAAGGAAGTCTCAATATGTGAAAATAATCATTCCTCTGAGTTGTTTTTTGTACAAACACAAGCAGAAACCTTAATGTGTCAGATTTTTTAAAGGTGTCTGGTGTGACCTCTCTGAACTGTCACCACACGACGGAAGCTTGAAAATATTCAAAATTGAGCACTGTGATAAGATGTTGAAGCAGCTAATAGTGCAAATCTAAACGCGAGTATCATACAACATTTAAAAATAGAACCAGTAACTCGCTCAGTGCTGCGAGGCCTGTGGCGGGGGAAAGCTCCTCACACCACGGACCCGTTCAGCCGCTGAGGCCGGGTCGGATCCCGGAGCACGGCTTTCGGGGAATATTCGTTACCCCCGGTTCATGACAACGACCTTAACTCGTGTGTTTACCTGGACAGGTTCCTGCAGCACCGTCATTCCGCTTCCACACTCCGTCTATCCGCTCTTGTCTGTCTGTTTCCCTCTTTTCTCTCTCGGCTCTTTCTTTACTTCAGGCTGCAGGAGGAGCTGCGGCCGAACATTTGAAACACACCGACCGTTAACAGCCGAGTGACTCCGAGGAAACCCGAGAGGAAGTCGAGACCGGGCGAAGATGAGCGACGCACAGACGGAAAGAGCCGAAGAAACTGTAGTGCCCTCTAACGGTGAGATGAATGAACAGCAAGTTGGGCAGGCTGGCCCCTGTGATGCTCATGGTGATGCTACAGCAAACTACCTTTCTCATGATATTATAATGAGACAAAATAAAGAATAACATGAGTCAGGGCCTTATATTTACATAGTTATATATATTATCTTTGCTATGTTATGTTATGTTACATTATTATTGTACGGAAAGGGATTAGGACCACTAAAAAAAAAAAAAAATCTAAGTCAAAATATTTTTTTAAATTATTATTCTGAGAAAAAAGTCAGAATTCTGAGAATAAAGTCAAAATTCTGGCTTAAATCTCAGAATAATAATTAAAAATAAATAAATTTGACCTTAATTGTTTTATTTTCCAGTGGCCCTAATCATCTTCCGTATTATTGTTTAGTACAACTTACAGCCATTTTATTTACCCATATTTTTATGTATTGTATTGCTTAATCTGTCATTACCAATCACAATCCCACCATGTCAACATGTCATCATGTCACTACTGAAACGTTTTTAATACTGCCTGTAATTACTTCAATGTAATCCATTTGTAACATTTGGATGTATCTAAATTGTATTCTATCTTATTCTATCTTTATTTTTCTATTTATCTTTTCTTTTTTAACTTATTTTATTTTACTAATTGGAACTTTTTCTTGATTGTACTTATGTCTGGGTTGCTGCAACAACTGAATATCCCCCCTTGAGATCAATAATGTAATATCCTATCCTATCCTATCTTATCTTATCTTATCTTATCTTATCTTATCCTATCTGATCTGATCTGATCTGATCTGATATATAAAATAATAATAATAATAATAAAAAAGATAGTAATTTATATATATATATATATATATATATATATATATATATATATATATATATATATACAAATATTATTTTATTTATTATTATTATTATTTTTTTCATTTTATTTTTTTTATATACATATAGCATATTTACAATTATAAATACTGTATATATATACTATGTTTTTAAAAGTAAACTTAAGACAATCTAGCTTTTAATTTGCAGTAGTTTATTTTTTAGCCCTGGACTGCATTATTATCATTTTTATTTTAATTATTATTTCAATTATTATCTTAATCATTGCTTTAACACTGATTTATCTTATTTATTAAAAAAAATGTATTTATCTATTTATTTCTTGTGTTCATCTGATCTTTTTAACTCTACCTTATTTTTTAACTTTACTTTCCACTCTTGCTTATTGTATTATTTTTACTGCATTGATTTTATTTTATTTTTAAGTATTTTATTTATAATCATGCCTTTTTAAAATTTTACCATTGCTGTTATTTTCTGTCTCTCTCTTATTCTGTGAAACACTTTAGGCTGCATGTCTATATTTATGAAAGGTGCTATATAAATAAAGTTGAGTTAAGTTGAGAATTAAAAATGTTGACTGATCACAGGATAGAGTAATTCTTCTTCTACTTCTTCTACTAATTTAGTGTAAGGTCACTATTTTTGGACTTTACTGACAGGGCCGCTGAAGAGAGACAGACAACATGGGAATTGGACTGTGTTGGATGACATGCAGCAAGGGTTCATGGCCATGAATCTGTGCTGTGATGAGGGCCACATCCTCTGTAAATGGGGTGTACGCTTTGGCAGCTAAACCAAACAGGCATCCCCGAGTAATAATCACTCCAACTAGAGTAATGACTATATTAATTAATTAATTATACATTGCACACACACATATTTCTCAATGCAACACAGCACAAACTTTATTACACACTTTGATAGCATGACATCACTTTCTGTTCCTACTGTGATCATAGAAGGCCTCAGACGACACCACTTCTATACACTCAAGGGACAAAACGTGCTTCATTAAACTCTAAACAGAGGCTAAGCTAACACAAATGCAAGTCAACAGAGTAAGAGAACAGAAGTCGAAGCTACAAAACACAGAAACTGACATAACCAACAAGGGCATGGCTTCACTGCAGAGAGGCCTGGCTACAAGGTGCAGTTAGCTGCTGGAGCGAGTCGACATTTAGCCACATTCAGGTAGGTCTCCACCTATGGAAACAAAAAAAAAAATGTAATTTAATATTTAATCCTTGCATCATTGTGTCTGACCCCTCCCTCCTCTTCCTCACCTTGTTCATGTCTTTCTTGAAACAAGCCAGCAGTTCATAGTCTCGTCTCAGAGATTCATCAGTTCCCAGACCCTGATAAAAGTTTCCAAAAGGATCCAGCTGGAGGGCGGAGCTATCAGGGAAGATTTCTGCTCCATCCTGATTCTCCTGCAGAGTCAGGTGGTTACTCACAGGTAGGTTGCTTTTGTCAAAAATGTTGTGCATTGCATGATTTGCACGAGTGTGTGCTCTCACCCTGATAAGCAGCAGGATTCCGGTCTTCAGATCACCTAGTGCATGTGGTATCTGGTTCCTTGGAGCAGAACCTCCAGGCAGAGAACGGCTGGGAATCTCCCAGGACTCAACCAATCGATAGGAAATGGACAACAGCTTCAGGACCTAAAATCAATCAGATGAAGACTTTAGAGCCTAAAACTAATACGAGGAAATAACTAATAAGAGGATAGGAGATATTTAGGAGAACCTTTGATGCGACCAACTGCACACTGCAAAACTCAAATCTTAAAATATGTATTTATCTTAGTTATAGTTCAAATATCTCATTACACTTCCTCCACTTTAACCTGGAAAGTCCAGTTGTCACATCATATTATAGGATATGTAATTAAAACATGAAGTCTCTCAAGCTAGCAGCTCATCTTTGTCATAACAAACACTTCAAGCCTTATTTTTTACTGGGAATATCTGAAATAAGATGTTATTTCTGGACTTGCCAGGTAGACGAACACAGAAGACTGAGATGAGTACTCACAACCTGAATTCAATCAAGCTCAAAATGAGTCTTGAACTGAGTTCAAATCTGAGTGGAGAGACCATAACCCTGAGTCCAAGTCTGAGTGGAGAGACCATAACCCTGAGTCCAAGTCTGAGTGGAGAGACCATAACCCTGAGTCCAAGTCTGAGTGGAGAGACCATAACCCTGAGTCCAAGTCTGAGTGGAGAGACCATAACCCTGAGTTCAAATCTGAGTGGAGAGACCATAACCCTGAGTCCAAGTCTGAGATGAGAGACCATGACCCTGAGTCCAAGTCTGAGTGGAGAGACCATAACCCTGAGTCCAAGTCTGAGTGGAGAGACCATAACCCTGAGTCCAAGTCTGAGTGGAGAGACCATAACCCTGAGTCCAAGTCTGAGTGGAGAGACCATAACCCTGAGTTCAAATCTGAGTGGAGAGACCATAACCCTGAGTCCAAGTCTGAGGGGAGAGACCATGACCCTGAGTCCAAGTCTGAGTGGAGAGACCATAACCCTGAGTCCAAGTCTGAGTGGAGAGACCATAACCCTGAGTCCAAGTCTAAGTGGAGAGACCATGACCCTGAGTCCAAGTCTGAGTGGAGAGACCATAACCCTGAGTCCAAGTCTGAGTGGAGAGACCATAACCCTGAGTTCAAATCTGAGTGGAGAGACCATAACCCTGAGTCTAAGTCTGAGTGGAGAGACAATAACCCTGAGTCCAAGTCTGAGTGGAGAGACCATAACCCTGAGTTCAAATCTGAGTGGAGAGACCATAACCCTGAGTCCAAGTCTGAGTGGAGAGACCATAACCCTGAGTTCAAATCTGAGTGGAGAGACCATAACCCTGAGTCCAAGTCTGAGATGAGAGACCATGACCCTGAGTCCAAGTCTGAGTGGAGAGACCATAACCCTGAGTCCAAGTCTGAGTGGAGAGACCATAACCCTGAGTCCAAGTCTGAGTGGAGAGACCATAACCCTGAGTCCAAGTCTGAGTGGAGAGACAATAACCCTGAGTCCAAGTCTGAGTGGAGAGACCATAACCCTGAGTCCAAGTCTGAGTGGAGAGACAATAACCCTGAGTCCAAGTCTGAGTGGAGAGACCATAACCCTGAGTCCAAGTCTGATTGGAGAGACCATAACCCTGAGTCCAAGTCTGAGTGGAGAGACCATAACCCTGAGTCCAAGTCTGAGTGGAGAGACCATAACCCTGAGTCCAAGTCTGAGTGGAGAGACCATAACCCTGAGTCCAAGTCTGAGATGAGAGACCATAACCCTGAGTCCAAGTCTGAGTGGAGAGACAATAACCCTGAGTTCAAATCTTTCTTGTTGTTTTATTTGTCAGTATGTCGACGTGTGTCTTGGCTCATAGCTACTAACATGTAGCTATGTGGCTATGCTAACTAGCGCTAGCACTTTCCCCTGAAAAATAAAAATCATCCACTAGATCTTCAAATCTGCAGACGTGGGGAGTCAAACCGACCTTTGTGTTTATGAAGACAGCCTACAACTAGCATGCCTCCCTCCTAAGCTCCTTGTTAGCACACATGTGTGCAGGGAATGAAAAACGGAGGAGGGGTTGAGGTTGTATTTTATACAGTCTATGGGCTGAACAAGCTCCGAGCTCTGACTTCCTGTTACAGACCGGATGGCGTTGTGACGTATGAAAAACACTGAAAACTGAAACGGCTGGTTTCAGCACACATTTACAGAAAGGTGGAGAAATCAGAACAGGGGCAGAATGGATTCTTTTCATTCTCAGAGGGGTTTTTAGACAGGGACACATATTTCAGGTAGAGAACCATTAAAAAGTCCATTTTGCATGATATGTCACCTTTAAGAGTCGAAATATCTCTTCATACTGTATGTCAGCCCTTGCTCCAAAGTAAACAATAAAGCAGTCTACTTTAAAATACAAGCTTAAATCATTAATGCAAAGTCATGAGTCTTGGAAATCACTCACGGAGCTGCGTTGCGTCTCGTGTTTGTCGATCGGGCTGATGATGTAGTCGGAGTTGCAGAAGTCCTGCAAGAAGATTTTGTTCAGTTGACGTTGCTCCTCGGTCTGCAGAGAGCTCTCCTAACAGACACAGTGCAAAGAAATGATTATTTCTACATGCTCTTTATTGTAATGTTTGCACCCTCCATTTCGCTGCAGTATCACTGTAAATAATAAAGGATTATCTTAAATACACAGAGAAGTACACAGTTGTACACACAGGGATTATTTTAAATGACACATCACTGGATCTTTGCAAAATTTAGCTTCAGATGTCTCAACCAAACTCACAAAGTTGGAGAAGAGTCTCTGAGCGATCAGGTGAAGGTGATGAACTCTGTTGACGGCAATAAAGAACAAGCGTTGGTCGTCCAGTGGCTGAGAGGAGACGCCCAGACACAACAGGGACAGCAGGAGGACCACTGGGAGACAGACAGGTGAGACACAGCAAGTGAGAGACAGGTAAAAAACGATACACACACACAGGTCATAAAAAGCTAACTGACACAAGTGAGACAGACAGCTCAGGGAAGGAGGAGAGGGAGACAGGTGGGGGACAGCCATGTAGGAGAAAGACAGGTATGACAGAAGTGAGACGGACAGCTCAGAGAAGGAGGAGAGGGAGACAGGTGGGGGACAGCCATGTAAGAGAAAGACAGGTATGACAGAAGTGAGACAGACAGCTCAGGGAAGGAGGAGAGGGAGACAGGTGGGGGACAGCCATGTAGGAGAAAGACAGGTATGACAGAGCTGAGACAGACAGCTTAGAGAAGGAGGAGAGGGAGACAGGTAGGGGACAGACATGTAGGAGAAAGACAGGTATGACAGAAGTGAGACAGACAGCTCAGAGAAGGAGGAGAGGGAGACAGGTGGGGGACAGACATGTAGGAGAAAGACAGGCAACACAGAAGTGAGACAGACAGCTCAGAGAAGGAGGAGAGGGAGACAGGTGGGGGACAGACATGTAGGAGAAAGACAGGTATGACAGAAGCGAGACAGTAGGCTCAGAGAAGGAGGAGAGGGAGACCGGTGGGGGACAGACATGTAGGAGAAAGACAGGTATGACAGAAGTGAGATGGACAGCTCAGAGAAGGAGGAGAGGGAGACAGGTGGGGGACAGACATGTAGGAGAAAGACAGGTATGATAGAAGTGAGACAGACAGCTCAGAGAAGGAGGAGAGGGAGACAGGTGGGGGACAGACATGTAGGAGAAAGACAGGTATGACAGAAGTGAGACAGACAGCTTAGAGAAGGAGGAGAGGGAGACAGGTGGGGGACAGACATGTAGGAGAAGGACAGGTATGACAGAAGTGAGATGGACAGCTCAGAGAAGGAGGAGAGGGAGACAGGTGGGGGACAGACACGTAGGAGAAAGACAGGTATGACAGACAGGGGAGGCAGAAAGGTGACAGACAGGCAGATAAGAGACAAGCAGATGTGTCAGAAAGACAGATAAAAGAAAGACATGTGTGAGACAGAGAATCTAGATTCAGTTAAGACAGATTGAGAAATATACAGGTCAGAGAGACAGACAGGTAAGGGACAAATATGTGAGGAGAGCAGGTATGAGACAGGCAGAAGTGAGACACAAAGACAAGAGATAGAGAGAGACAGATGTTGAGAACAACAGGTGAGCTAAAAGTAAGAGACGGACGTCAGGGGGAAAAAAAGTATGATGAATACAAATTTGAAAAAGGCAGTAAGGAGACGGGTCTGAAACAGACAGGTGAGAGAAAGACAGGTGTGAGACAGACAGGTTAGATATGACAGAGACAGACAGGTGTGAGACAGACAGGTGAGACCTAATGTTCACACTTTGTCTTTTAACAAACATAGAAATAAACACATACAGTGATTTCAATCAAAAGACAAATAAGACAACAATCTGACCTTTTTCCATGGTGGATTTAGTTCTGGTTCTGGTTCTGGTTCAGGTTCTGGTACTGTTTCTGGTTCAGGTTCTTGTTAATGTGATCTCAGCTCAGAGTCGTCTGATGTTGGCAGCTCAATATTTCAGTTTTATAGAAGGAAACTTGATGGATAAATTCATCAGAAGAAACATGAAACCGTGTGTGTGTGTGTGTGTGTGTGTGTGTGTGTGTGTGTGTGTGTGTGTTGACCTCTATTTACGACTAACACCTTAATATTAATATTAGGAGATCAGAAAAAGCTTACTAGTAGAGTAAAAGTGAAAATTAGACCATGAACTAAAACTCTAATAATAATAATAAAATAATTTGTATAAACTTTATTTAAAAGTCTTTCTCTTGACAAGCTAGAGCGTTTACAAACAACAGAAAAAAGTCAGGAAAATAAAACATCCATAAATAACATTTTTATTTTAAACTGCAGAAAATTACAAGAATGTAAAAACATTGATGACTTTTTAAAATGTGTAACACATTCACAAAACAACAGAAAATAAAACTTCTCATTTTATCTGTTCACTAAAGGGATGCATGTTTGTTCTGCTTAAAGATTAAATGTCTTCATCCTCCCTAATTGGCACCAGACTTACAAGCCAGTTAACTGAATTATCAATATTGTTATTATTGTAGACCTGAAGTGCTGGTTGTATGTTATTGAAGCTGTACACAGCCATCCACCTCTACCCAGGACTGCAGCTTCAGTTAATGGCTGCTGCCATAATTCCATAGTGCTGTACTACCCAGATGTAAACAAGCACAGATCAAACTACCATCTAACCTCTCGACCAGAGCAAAACTAACCAGCAATGTTAACCTGCATGGAGGCCTGAAGGCTGGAGGTTCTGTGGAACATCCAAAGTACACTGTGTTCATAAGTCACACTTATAAAGACAGTTTGTACACCTCTACAGTTTACATATATACATATCAAATATTGTGTTTCATAATAACATACACAAAAAAATAATAAAAGGATCCATTTGTGAATGTTAAACTCTGATAATTCTTCACACTTGGCTCTTAAATGTCCTCAAATTGTAGTTCAAAGTCACTTTCTTAAAATCTCATCTAGAGCAATAGTTGTGATCTTTTTCACATTTAATTTTATTGTGAAAAACAATTTTAAGTTAAAATGACGGTTGAATCAAAATGTTAAATATAAATTGTTAATATTAAATCTAAATGCTAAATCTAAATCTAAATGTTAAATGTTTTATGAAGCTTTTATTTTGGTACTTCCACTATGCATATATTTGCATAATAATTAGGATCATAGAGGAACATTTAACCTCTAGATTCAAAATGTAACATTTAGATTTAACATTTTGATTAAACAATCAACATTTAGATTAACATTTAGATTTAACATTTAACATATAGGTTTAACAATCAACATTTAGATTTAAAATTTAACATTTCGATTGAACAATCACCATTTCGATTAACATTTCGATTTAACATTTAACAGATTGATTTAACAATCAACATTTAGATTTAACATTTAACATTTTGATTGAACAATCAATATTTAGATTAACATTTAGATTTAACATTTAATTTTAACAATCAACATTTAGATTAACATTTAGATTCAACATTTAACATATCGATTTAACAATCAACATTTAGATTTAAAATTTAACATTTCGATTGAACAATCACCATTTCGATTAACATTTCGATTTAACATTTAACAGATTGATTTAACAATCAACATTTAGATTTAACATTTAACATTTTGATTGAACAATCAATATTTAGATTAACATTTAGATTTAACATTTAAATTTAACAATCAACATTTAGATTAACATTTAGATTCAACATTTAACATATCGATTTAACAATCAACATTTAGATTTAAAATTTAACATTTCGATTGAACAATCACCATTTCGATTAACATTTCGATTTAACATTTAACAGATTGATTTAACAATCAACATTTAGATTTAACATTTAACATTTTGATTGAACAATCAATATTTAGATTAACATTTAGATTTAACATTTAAATTTAACAATCAACATTTAGATTAACATTTAGATTCAACATTTAACATATCGATTTAACAATCAACATTTAGATTTAAAATTTAACATTTCGATTGAACAATCAACATTTAGATTAACATTTAGATTTAACATTTAACATATCGGTTTAACAATCAACATTAAGATTTCAAATTTAACATATAGATTTAACAATCAACATTTAGATTTAACATTTAACATATCGATTTAACAATCAACATTTAGATTTAACATTTAACATTTTGATTGAACAATCATCATTTAGATTTACATTTTGATTGAACAATCAATATTTAGATTAACATTTAGATTGAACATTTAACATTTAGATTGAACATTTAACATATAGATTTAACAATCAACATTCAGATTGAACAATCAACATTTAGATTAACATCTAGATTTAACATTTAACATATAGGTTTAAAAATCAACATTTAGATTTAAAATTTAACATTTCGATTGAACAATCAACATTTCGATTAACTTTTCGAATTAACATTTAACATATCGATTTAACAACCAACATTTAGATTTACCATTTACATTTAACATTTAACATGTTTAATTATATTTAGCATTTAGATTTAACATTGATTTTAACTTACATAGATTTGTCATGACAAAAATAAAGTGAAAAAGATCACAAATATTGCTTGAAATGTGATTTAAAAAAAAAGTGGCTTTTAATATTTCACACTAAGTTTTTATGACGTATTGAAGCTAAGCTAAATGTGGAGAATTGTTGCTTTTATTTTCAGTGTGCACAACTTTACAAACAGCACCTCATAACAAAGTGAGTCACAATGAAAACTAAATCATTCTTCTTTAAGTTAACAGTTTTTAACATTAGACTCAGAACAGCTAAAAAAAACACCCTGTAGAATTTATAAATGGACGATGTTATGAGCTAAAAATCAGAACTTAAAATTTAAAGCACAAAATGATGGTGAGGATGTTTCTGACAGAAATCCTTTGAATATTGAAAACAGCTTTACAGGAAACAAGCAGCTGATGCAAAAATGTCAGATCTGCTTTAGAAAACAGTGTCAGATGTTTGATGTTTTTGTCCTTAGAGATCTGAATTTATTCACATCTGTCACTGATCTCAGGTCAGACCTTTACATCACTGTAACTGGAAACTGAATTTATGCATCGCTCCGTGACAGCGATACAAGCAGAGAAACAAGAGACAACAAACAGAAAACATAATGTGATCCGATTGAAGCTTGTTACACTGAAAGCAACAACAGGTCGATTTCAAGAACATAAACAACCTGTCAACAAACAGGTCTTTAAAACAGGAGGTTAAAAAAAAAGGAAAAAGGGTTTCAGCTCTTCCTCTGTCTACACCTCACTCCATCTCTGTACGTCTTCATCTATGTGGGTTAGACGCCACTTCCACGTGTACAGAGCCTGATGATGAAAACCTCATTTTAATACAAAGGATGCTTCGAGACACAACTTATCTCTGGGCTACATGAGGCTGTGTTTACCTTGATGTGTTGTGCATCCCTCAGGTTATTTCCCCTTGAAATACATCTGAGAAAGTGAGATTGTCTTATAACCGGGCAGGGACAGGACAAGACTTAACAGACTGGTCAGGAGGGCCAGTTCTGTCCTGGGCTGTCCTCTGGACTCCATAGAGGAGGTGGTTTGAGAGGAGGATGTTAGCCAAGCTGACATCCATCATGGACAATCCCTCTCACCCCCTGCATGAGACTGTGGGGTCCCTGAGCAGCTCCTTCAGCAGCAGACTGAGACTCCCACCCTGCAGGATGGAGCGCTACTACATGTCCTTCATCCCATCTGCAATCAGACTGTTTAACACCAGCACTGCTGTGTCCCGTTAATCAGCTGTTCTCATCTTTCATTGCACTACATGGAAGTTACTATGTGACTCGGCACATTCACAAATAACTACTGTATCCATCTGAATCGCACTGTTCTTCATACTGTGTATGTTTGTTTTTAAATAACCTGGTGCATTTTTTATCGTGCAATAACTTACCTTATCTATTTATCAGATAGAAGTGTACATAGCGTGTGCACACCTGTAATAGTTGCCATATTTTATTTCATTTCACTTTCTTTTATTTTCTTTTATGCTATTTTACCTTTATCATTGCTATTATTACTGTTATTATATTTTTAAACTATGATAGTACATTGTTGTATTCTCCTGTCCCGTGTTCTAAGCTGCTGCAACAAAAGAATTTTCCCCAACGGGGGGCAAATAAAGTATATCTTATCTTATCTTAGACTTTTGGATGCCAATGCTTGTTCACAAAAGATGATGGCGCCCACTTATCTGCCAATCGAGATCAGCCGTCACTCACTACCACAGCACCAGGGGGATGAAAGATGGAGAGGAGACAGTCTGGAGTGAACTTGCATGAGGTAAAGAAAACCATTCCCACCGTCTCCTGATGGCGGTTCTGGGGAGGGGGCCAACAGGGGCCAGTGCCCCTGTAAAACTGAACCTGGACCCCCCTGTACCCCCCCCCCCCCTCCTCCACACCAAACAATTATAATACAATAAAGAAAACTTCAGTATCGCGCCAACATTACAGGCGGAACACATGCGTGTGGCACTTGGTTCCAGTCCCTTAGAGCGCAACCAAACATCTGCTGTCAGTCTGCATGTTGATCTAGCACACAGTAGTATATATGTCTAGTATAAAGGGATGCACTGATGTTTTGCCAGGTTGTTCTCAGCCGGTCCTCGCCCTTCTCAGTCTCGTCTGTCAGGGTTGAATGTGTCCCTCTGACAACACCCTTGGCCCCAGCCTGGCCCCCCCAGTAAAATTGGTCTAGAACCGCCACTGCCGTCTCCATGACTTTTTCCACAATCGTTTTTCTTTTCTGTGGGTGTTTTCGGAAAGTAAGAGGCCGAAAACAATCATCACTGCTTCTTCCTGTTCGTCCCCCATGTTTGTTTACACCGAAGTCACATTTTTACTACGCAAGATTTTGAATATTGAGTCTGAGGAACCAGATACTCTGCTGGAGGATCGGTTAGTGTGTGGCGTGCTCTGTAGTGCACACCACACACTATACACTAGAAGAAGAAGGTTTGAAGAATCCTGTAATGTGTGCCAGCCTTTAGCTACATTGTTTTGATGCTAACGGAAGCTAACGGTTTTCCCTCACCTTACGGTCTATGGTGTCAACGAACAGAAGTTAAAGGTGACATATTACGCTTTTTTCATCAACATATATTGGTCTAAGAGGTCCCCAAAACATGTCTTTAAAGTTTATGCTCAAAAAAACACTTTGAAATCAGATTTTGGTCTGCCTGAAAAACCCTCTTCTTCAGCCCTCCTCAGAACAGGCTGTTTTCTCTCTGACCACGCCCCCTCAGGAAGTGGATGTGCCCTCGGCTCTCAAGCACGTTGATCTAATGTTTACATGTTGGCTGAATATACACGGCTGCTCACAGACCGCGTTACTTAAACCCTCTGAATCTGATCCAGAATCTGATCCTGACGGAGAGGCGCCTGCAGCAGGACCTTTCTGAACCATTGGTCACAGATTTAGTGTTTCTTGTTGTTTTATTTATCAGTATATAGACATGTGTCTTGGTACACAGCTACCAACATGTAGCTATGTGGCTATGCTAACTAGCGCTAGCACTTATCCATGATAAATAAAAATCATCCATTAGATCTTCAAATCCGCAGACGTTGGGAGTAAAACTAGACCTCTGCCAGAAAGGCAGCAGGACCTTTCTGAACCATTGGTCACAGATTCTGTGTTACTTGTTGTTTTATTTGTCAGTATGTAGACGTTTGTCTTGGTACACACAGCTACAGCTACAGCTACAGCTACAGCTACAGCTACAGCTACAGCAAGTAGCTATGTAGCTATGCTAACTAGCGCTAGCACTTTTCCATGAAAAATAAAAATCATCCACTAGATCTTCAAATCTGCAGACGTGGGGAGTCAAACCGACCTTTGTGTTTATTAAGACAGCCTACAACTAGCATGCCTCCCTCCTAAGCTCCTTGTTAGCACACGTGTGCAGGGAATGAAAAACGGAGGAGGGGTTGAGTTGTATTTTATACAGTCAGTGGGCTGAACAAGCTCCGGCCTCTGACTTCCTGTTACAGACCGGATGGCGTTGTGACGTATGAAAAACACTGAAAACTGAAACGGCTGGTTTCACACACATTTACAGAAAGGTGGAGAAATCAGAACAGGGGCAGAATGGATTCTTTTCATTTTCAGGGGGTTTGTAGACAGGGACACATATTTCAGGTAGAGAACCATTAAAAAGTCTATTTTGCATGATATGTCACCTTTAAATGTGTCTGAACTCTTTTCCACGGATTGATTTGACCTGATGTGTGATCAGTTTGCCTCTGGTGTTGCTCATGTCAGTGAAAGTTAATAACCATTGTCAAGTGGTTGTCTTTTGGTTTTTGACCAATCAGAATCTCTGCTTCACTGTCATTCAATTTTCCACAAGAAGAAGAGAAGAAGAAAGGTACTTTATTGATCCCCAGGAGGGAAATTACATTTTTTCACTCATGTTATTTTTTTGGACATGCTACACATGCAGTTTTTTGGTATATAAATACAAATGCACACACATGCAGTGAACAAGCTTAGGAAGGGATGTCAGGGTGAGGATACTGCCGTCAACCAGCGCACCCAGAGCAGTTGGGGGTTTGGTGCCTTGCTCAAGGGCACTGAGGCAGAACCAGTGAACCAGCACCTCTCCAGCCACCAGTCCACTTGCCAAGCTTCGTCCATGCTGGGGCTCGAACCGGCGACCCTTTGGTTCCCAAGCCAGGACCCTATGGACTGAGCTGCTGCCGCCCCCAAGGCTATATAAACTACGGTAGCTTTAGTCACTTTTGGTTACAGTAGCTTAAACAGACAAGTTGAGCATCACGTAACACCCGTGAGAGGACAAAAACATCACGTAGCGCACCACGGGTAATTTATTTTAGGTGCTTTTATGAATCACCGAGATAAAACTGTGATATGGAGAGCAGCTGGTAAGAAGTCCTGGTACGCCAAAAAGTCCCGGCATCCACGCCAAGGGTTAAATTTAGAAGTGTCAATAGGCTGTACCGGAGTGTACCGGCTCACTTAAAGCACTGGTCGTAATAGACAGCAATCCCTCAGCTTGTGATGACAGACGAACTCTGAGGATGATGATGAAATGATCCAAACCACATCTTTGACTCCTGAACTGACCAGCAGGGAAATGATGATCATGTATTCTACTGTGTTATGATGAGATGACCTACAGTGTTGTTGCATATTAAAGACTTGTCTTTGTGGTGTTATGGCATATATGGTGTCATTATAATGCTGATGTTATTGGATATTAACTCTCTCTCTCTCTCTCTCTCTCTCTCGCTCTCTGTGTGTGTGTGTGTGTGTGTGTGTGTGTGTGAGATCTGACCTTCTCTTTGACACATTTTTTTTTTTACTCTTTCAATATTCACTCTCTGACAGCAGAAACAAGCTCATTCATGGTAATAATGCACAAACCTCAGGCCGGAACAACTCACCTGCTACTGAGACGTGATGATAAATGTCATTTTAAAAGTGTCCCCTGAAGAGAGACACATTATGTCCTATAAACAGTCAGTTTGTGTCGACTGTGTCCTCTGTAGGGACGCATCTTATGAAATACGATAAGAAAAGATACTCCTTTATTAGTCCCACAACGGGGAAATTCATGGAGCAAACAAGAAGGTGCACAGTTCAAGAATATATATAGAAATAATAACGACAGCTTGGCCATAATTCTCCTGTCAGCCACCACCTCCACAGGGTCCAGGACTGAGCTGGCCTTCTTCACCAGTTAGTTCAGTCTGGCTCTCCTGTATCCTGTCCGCCCACAGCAGGTGAAATCCTTCCAATGTGGCGTTCATGTCCGGTGTTAGCTCTGTTAGCATGATGCTACTCTGGTGTTGGGTTAGCTGGTCCACCTTATCGTAGATAGATCTTACATTCCCCATGACGGTGGGTGGAAGGACAGGTCCATGTCGTTTTTTTTAGCTTGCACCTCAGTACCAGCACGTCGTCCTTGCCTCCTTCTCCTCAGCTCGCAGGGAAACATCAGGCCTAGCATCGTTTAGCATTGACATGCTACGGGATGCTAACAGCTGATCTCGTATGTAAACAATGTTACCATAGTTACATGTAGGATGTCCGGACACACACAGGAACAAAAATAGTAAAAACACCCCTGCAAATTTACTATATATACACTACTTATCAAACAAGCTCTCTGAAGAAACATTAAGATTAAACATTCTATATTTAAAATTTAACATTTTAATGTTAAGATTAAAAATTAAATATTTAAAATTTAACATTTTAAATGTAACATTCTAATATTTAGATTAAACATTCAATATATAAAATTTAGCATTTTAACGTCAAATTGAACATTAACACTTTAGCATTTAGATTAAACATTCTATGTATAAAATTTAACATTTTGAATGTAATATTTCAACATTTAGATTAGACATTCAATATCTAAAATTTAACATTTGTAAAGTTAAAATCTAACATTAAAACTTAAAAAATTTAGATTAAAGATTCAATTTTTAAGATTTAACATTTTAATGTTAAGATTTAACATTAAATATTTAAAATTTGGCATTAAATATTTAAAATTTGGCATTTTAATATTTTAAATGTAACATTCTAATATTCAGATTAAACATTCAATATTTGAAATTTAGCATTTTAACGTCAAATTGAACATTAACATTTTAGCATTTAGATTAGACATTCAATATTTGAAATTTAACATTTTAAATGTAACATTCTAATATTTAGATTAAACATTCAATATCTAAAATCTAACATTTTAAAGTTAAAATGTAATATTAAAAATTAAAACATTTAGATTAAACATTCTATATTCAAAATTTAACATTTTAACATTCAATATTTAAAATTAAATATTTAAAATTTGGCATTTGAATATTTTAAATCTAACATTCTAATATTTAGATTAAACACTCAATATTTAAAATTTAGCATTTTAACGTTAAAATGTAACGTCAAACATTTTAACGTTAAAATTTAACATTTAACATTTGAACATTTAGATTAAACATTCTATGAATAAAATTTAACATTCTAACATTTAGATTAAACATTCAATATTTAAAATTTAACATTTTAACGTCAAGATTTAACATGAAACATTTAGATTTACCTGATATTATCTGAAGTGACCACTACTAAGTGACTTTGCATCAGGTCAGGTCTCAAGTAGGTGTTACTGTACTGTCTCAGTTTAATAAGTGGATTTGTCTGGACCAGGTCTGGACAGGCACACCTGTTCTTGGAGGATTTCTTCACAAGTTGTTCCTCTTCTTTTAAAATATTAAGTCTGCAACAGTCCCTCTTTGTTTTTATGTTTCAGCTCCAGACTGAAATGCTCCTCTCTCTGCAGTTTGTGGTTTAGGGTCTGTGTGAATGGAACAGGGTGTAAGTGGCCAGCAGGGGGCGACATCTTCACACAGTCTGAGTGAAGTTACAGCAGAGAGAGTTCAATCAACAACAGGGACTCTACTGTTGACATGAATGTGTTATTAGTAATTCAACTTTTAATTCATGTTTGGCCCCTCACTGTCTGATGATGTTTGTCAAATAATTAGTCAAACCTTTGTGTGGAGCGCTGAAATGTCTCAATCGGTTTATTTAATTACAGTTAAACACCAAGTGTGCGCCGGTCTGCAGCGAGATTCCCTCTGAAACATTCAATGACTGAAACAAGAAACTCAAAATGTGCGCTTGGAGCATGTGTGTGTTCGTGCCCGTGTGTGTGTAAGTGTGTGTGTGTGTGTGTGTGTGTGTGTGTGTGTGTGTGTGTGTGTGTGATGTAACGCTCGGTTTGTCAGTTGTGTTGGCAGCTGTTGCTCTTCTTGTCTTTCTCTTTGAACTTTGGCCGTTTCGATCGGACAACAGCTGCTGCTGCGCTGCCTCCGAGCCAGGCAGGAGGTGGAACCAGAACCCAGGATGTGTAGGAGAAAGGCGCACAGGTGGAGAGGTATTAACATGCACAGGGTTCAAGGATGGACACTTTTATAGGATTATAATATAAATAGGCTTGTGGTATGAAGGGATGAAGGTGAACGAGTGTAAAGGAGTAAAGAGAATGAGGTGTACAGGTGTAAATGTGTTCAAATGTAAAGGTTACAGCTGTGGGGGATGTTCAAGTATTAAGTTGTACAAGTGTTAAGTGTGAAGTTGTACACATGTTAAAGTGCACATGTGTAAAGTTTGGAGTTATGAAGGTATTTCAGTGTTTATGAGGTGCAGGTTGTAAAGTTGCACACACTGAAAATAGCAACATTTTGCCACATTCAGCTCTAATATTAAAATTAAAATCAATCAATCAATCAAACTTTATTTGTACAGCACCAAATCACAATGTTATCTGAAGGCTCTTTACAAACAGAGCAGGTCCAGACTGTACCCATCTGACAGACAGGACTCAGTCTGATCTCAACAGGCAGAAACCTCCAGCAGGACCAGACTCATGTTAGACACACATCTGCTGAGACCGAGTTGGAGAGAGGGATAGAGGGAGATGAAGAGAGAGAGAGAGAGATGATGGTGGTGAGATGGATAGTAGTAGTTGTAGCAGCAGCTGGAGTCTGGCACGTCCACAGCAGCAGAGATCCAGAGGAACCTACGAGACAAGGGAGCTCAGGGACTCCAGAAAGGTCTATGGTTAGTAACTTTAAAGGGACAGGAAGAGTTAAAGGAAGTGATAGGCAGAGAGAGGAGAGAGACATTGTGTCAGTTCCCTCAGCAGTGTGGTGAGAATTTTGTAAGTCACTTTGTTTTATCACATTTTGAGCAAAACTGGTGAGCTTCATCATATTTATTTTTGTTTTTAAAAATGTAAGATAATGTTAAATGTTGAATGTTAAATATAAACGAACGATTATATCTGTAACTTTTATATTTAACATTTATATTTAACATTCAACATCTTAAATGTTACATTTTACCATTTAGATCAAACATTCAATATTTAAAATGTAACATTTTAATGTTAAGATTTAACATTAAACATTTTAAATTCAACGTTTTAACATTTAGATGAGCATTCAATATTTAAAATTTTACATTTTAATGTTAAGATTTAACATTAAACATTTTAACATTAGTTTAAATATTCAATATTTAAATTTTACATTTTAATGTTAAGATTTAACATTAAACATTTTAACATTAGTTTAAACATTCAATATTTAAAATTTTACATTTTAATGTTAAGATTTAACATTAGACATATTAAATTTAACATTGTTACATTTAGATTGAGCTTTCAATATTTAAAATTAAACATTTTAATGTTAAGATTTAACATGAAACATTTTAACACTATAAGATTTAGTTTAAACATTCAGTATTTAAAATGTAACATTTTAACGGTAAGATTCAACTTTAAACATTTAAAATGTAACATGAACGTTAACATTTAACATTATATATATCGAATATAACATTTAGATTACACATTCAATATTTAAAATTTAATATTTTAACATTAAGATTTAACATTAAACATTTTAAATTAAACATTTTAACATTTAGATTAAACCTTCAATATTTAAAATTTAACGTTAATATTTAACATTCAAAATTTTAAATTTAACATTTAGATTAAAGTTCCAATTCTTTCAGTTCTTCTAATTTAACAATTTAACATTAAGATTTAACATTAAACAGTTAGATTTAACTGTTATCTGAAGTGACTACTACTAAGAGACTTTTAAGAATTTGCACCATGTTTTCCAACATTTTAGGGGTAAAATGTTAAGAAATGTTGCTGCTATTTTCAGTGTGTGCAACTTCATAATTGTCGTCCCACAGATGTTCAGGTGTGCAGTGTAAAAGTAAAAGGGTTCAAAGGTGTACAGGTGTATGGTGTGTATGTATAGGTGAGAAGATGCACAGTTCTACAGTGTAAATGTACAAATGTCCACAGGTGTGTTGGTGTTGCATTCAGGTACACTTGAATAATAACAACAGAAACATAATCAGGAGTTTGAAGCTTTAATACCCTTTTCCAATGAGCAGCCTGACGACTCTGACACTCATCAACCAACCACAAAAAGTGTTGACTGCTTAGCAACAACAAGTTTGACAGACTTAAGGGCCTGTGTCCACTGACAGCATTTCTTTGATGCACTGGGGGTGCCTATTGTCTAAACAAACCCCAATGCAGCTCAGTGTTTTCAGCGCTCAGCATCCTAAGCACATAAACACTCATCCTTGCACTCAAGGGGCTTTGCTGGAAATAGAACACCACCCAATCATCTGTGTTGCTTTAAAACCAATTATAATCAAGAGGGGGGAAGGTCTTATCACATCAACTTCACAACATTGAAGGAGGATTTACATCCATACATTATGTTTTTTTCTTCAAATTTCCTCGAGTGATTTAAAATAGACTAGATAGAAGAATAAGTGCTACAAATCAGAGAAGTGCTTTGAAATTGGAGGTGTTGGTGCTACTAGTGCAAAAACCTCTTCCAGTGGACACAGGCCCTAAATTCTTTAAGTAAGAAGATGAAAAAATGATGTTTCATCTGAACAAATACTTACTACACAGATTCAATAATTATCTTAAAGCATATTTTATAAGCTCAATTTTATATTAAGTGATATACAAGACTTCATAGAAAAAAAATACATGAAATAATAAAGAAATAAAGAGAGGAGATCAAGAAAGAAAGAAATTGCTTCAGATGTGTCAATAATTGATCACTTGGCAAGAGCACACAAGAGACACTAATTGAGCCTCCCCTCAGCATCACGGTGTAGTTCTTAAAGAAATAAAATCCCCATCCCATAAAAAAAATAATTTGAGATAAAGAGAATTCAATTGAGGCAGCCTTCTGCTTTTCATCATAACTTCAATGTCAAATAATTCAATTTTCAACACTACTGTGTGATCACACCTTAAAGGATCTTACAATACTCCAGCAGGTCTTGATCACAAATGGAGAATAACACAACACCCACACTCGGACTCGTTAACATTTGACAGCACACCTGTCAGTCAGGGTTCAGGGTTCAGGGTTCAGGGTTCAGGGTTCAGGGTTCAGGGTTCAGGGTTCAGGGTTCAGGGTTCAGGGTTCAAACCAATCTAAGAACCCATCTGTGATTGTCTGAAGGTAATCCTCCTGCCAACACATCCTCTGCCAACTCAAGCAACTCGAGAAGCGACCATGTGTTCGGATCAAAATGGTGAGGACCGGTTTTGAATCTGTCACCATCATACAATAGCGGGGGCGTCGTTTTGGAGGAGCCCCGAGGGGACGAGGGGAGGGGTTAGACAGAGTCCTGAAGACATGCTACATTCAAATTCATGCTAGTTTTCCGAGATTACCAACCCTAGCTTTAAGCGGGGGACAGGAGGGATGTCAGCTGTGTTTGCATGCAGATATCTGTTCATAGAGATAAAGAAATCGTCATCAGATTACCGCTGATGTTAGCTGAGAAGTCATTACGACAGATTGTGTTCTGCCTGTTTTCCTGATATCCTGCTGACACTTGATTTGTCATTAATACTCAGACTACAGGCAGAAACCGAGCGGCAGCCTCCTGCTGCGAGGATTGAGTCCAATGCGGAAGTGTTAAAAACTGCAGTTCCACAAGTGTCCACTTGAGGCTGGCTCCAGAAGTACAGGAAACCACATACACACCAATTCAAAAAAGCCGATCTTTACAGCAGAAATAAACATGTTTACGAGGGGTGAATTTTTTCATAACGTGGAAATTTCAAAGATATTGAGATTACAAGTTTTCCATTATGAGAGGCACAGCTGACTTGATTGACAGGAGGGAACACTGTAGCTGTTGGCGAGGAGGCTCAAAGCCCGCCTCTTTACCTCACACTCACTCTACAGCAGTTATGTTGAGTTCAGTATTTCCAATATGGCTGCCGCCGCCGATTGGCCTCAAAACAGAGCTTCAGAAACATTAGAGGCCACATTTTTTAAAACATGTTTACAGCCTGGTACAAGAAACTGCTCTCACTGCACCTTCATTCTTCTAGTTTTAAGTACATTTTTTACATGACTCATCCGTTTCGATTGTATCAGGGCTAGGAGTTCAACATATTCAGGCTGAACGAAGGGAGTTGCTGTTTTGACTGATACCTGGAAGTATTATAGCTTTTTGTCAGGTGGCCCCAAGTGGCAATCTCTGGCCGCGAGAATTAGAGCCAATGCGGAAGTGTTAAAAACTGCAGTTCATCGAGTGTCCACTTGAGGCTGGCTCAGGAAGTCCCGGAAACCACATACACACCAATTCAAAAAAGCTGATCTTTACAGCAGAAATAAACATGTTTACAGTCTGGTACAAAAAACGAGTGTAGTCTGGATAGCTCATTTCTTGATCGGCACACACTGTACGGGGTGTGAATTTTTTCATAACAAGGCCACCTCAAAGATATTGAGATTTGGAGAGGTGCATCTGACTTGATTGACAGGAGGGAACACTGTAGCTGTTGGCGAGGAGGCTGAAAGCCCGCCTCTTTACCTCACACTCACTCTACAGCAGTTATGTTGATTTCAGTATTTCCAATATGGCTGCCGCCGATTGGCCTCAAAACAGAGCTTCAGAAACATTAGAGGCCACATTTTTTAAAACATGTTTACAGCCTGGTACAAGAAACTGCTCTCACTGCACCTTCATTCTTCTAGTTTTAAGTTAATTTTTTAAATGACTCATCCGTTTCGATTGTATCAGGGCTAGGAGTTCAACATATTCAGGCTGAACGAAGGGAGTTGCTGTTTTGACTGATACCTGGAAGTATTATAGCTTTTTGTCAGGTGGCCCCAAGTGGCAATCTCTGGCCGCGAGAATTAAAGCCAATGCGGAAGTGTTAAAAACTGCAGTTCATCGAGTGTCCACTTGAGGCTGGCTCAGGAAGTCCCGGAAACCACATACACACCAATTCAAAGAAGCCGATCTTTACAGCAGAAATAAACATGTTTACATGTTTGTAGTCTGGATAGCTCATTTCTTGATCGGCACACACTGTACGGGGTGTGAACTTTTTCATAACAAGGCCACCTCAAAGATATTGAGATTTGGAGAGGTGCATCTGACTTGATTGACAGGTGGGAACACTGTAGCTGTTGGCTAGGAGGCTCAAAGCCCGCCTCTTTACGTCACACTCGCTCGAAAGCCGTTATGTTGAGTTCAACATTTCCAATATGGCTGCCGCCGCCGATTGGCTTCAAAATAGCGCTCCAGAAACAGATGTGTGACGTCACGGATACTACGTCCATTATTTATACAGGCTCTGACAGGAACCAGAACACCTCCCGTACCGAACAACGGGCCCTTCCTACAGATTCCACATTCTTTAACAGATTCTGTAAATACAGATTACATCTGAACAGTTGGATGATATTAAAACCTGTTTGTGTGAAGTAATCAGTCCCTCCAGGAAGCTGCGGTTTCGCGATCTCGAACTATTGACGCAAATTCAACCAATCAGAGCGATTTCTGCGCGGCCTTTGCAATTTTATACAATCACCGCAATTTTCCTAGCAAATTTGACCAATCACCTTAACCTCAGCCCCTGTACGTCATCGGTTTCAAAATCAATCTCACTTCCTTGGAACATAAATGTAAGTCCTCACTTGATCGGCACTTTTCAACAGCAAAACACGCACGGAGCGGTGAAGAGTGAGGACAGCAGGCAGGACATGTGACCATGACAACGTTGTTATTTATAGATTGAGGGGCTCAGTGTTAGCTTGGTCTCTACCTGCAGCAGGTGTGCTTTATGAACCAGCTCTCCTCACCTCCATGCATCTGTCTCATCTTCATTGAGGATTTTTACCCCCCGGTGTGCGTGAGTGACAAAGACACAACCGGGGGACGTCTGTTTAATATTTGAGGTTTGACGTTGTTGCCGTGGTTACCGTAAAAAGCTCCCGTCTACAGCTTGATTGAATCCAGTTTGGTGAAACATCAGACACATTCAGTAAGTTTTGATCAACTCCTTGTTGAAAGATGCAGATGCATCTCAGAGTGCCGTGAACTGACTGTCTGTCCAGTGCGCCTGTCACTGCAGGTGCATTCAAGGACCGTCGTAAATGTGCAATACAGTCCTATCATGGCATTTTACTGTGAATGAAGAGAATCAAAAAACAGTTACAGGGGTCACATCAAGAATGTTTTCTAAACACAACTGTAATTTAGTATATTTACTTGACACTGAGATGCTATTGGGGAAAAAAATCCCCCCAAAATCGCAACTTTCACTGCAACTTTTTCAAAAAGCTGTCACAAAATCAGGCTTTTTGGGCCGCAACAATCACAAAAAAAACCCTGGGAAATCCTGGAGGGACTGAGTAATGATCAGAAACAGTAAGGATACGACTGCTTCATGTTGGACTTTAAGGAGGTAAATCCCCCAAAACTGTCCCAGGAATAGTTTGCTTAATCTGAAGCAGCTCTGATTGGCTGCTGACTGGCCCATTCTTGGCTCTCATTGGCTCGATGGCCTCGACATCACAGCAGTGTAAGCGTCGAGTGGGTTGGCGTTGTGAAGGACTTTTGAGTTAAACTGCTTTCTGTACTATAAATAGGTAAGGTTAGTATCATGTACATGAGATCTAGAAACAAAAAACAGCATAGCGCAAAAATGAAAAATAAAGATGCAATAATAAAATGTTTTCAGTGCAAAGCCAGAAGACGAAGAGCACAGAATCCACTCTCAGTTTATGGAAACTTGCAGTAGATTTTTATCACTAACGTTGGATCGGTAGCGTTCCCTCATCAGATACACAGTCGTCTCTGCTGCGATCTGTCGCTCCTCTGCCGAGTCCTCGCTCCTCTCACAGGAGAACACCTCACAAGTGGCGGGAGAACATGTTGCGCTCGTCAGACAATGGACTCCTTCAGGTCCTCATCAAGTAGGACGTCGAGGGTTCTGAGGGGAGGGGCGGCGCGAAGGAGAAACTCGCTCTGCAGCTCCACCTGGGCGGGAGGATCCTCACCTGAGACACACGGCTTCTCGGTCTCTTCCCCGTCTCCATACAGTTGACCAATCCGTTTGTAGAGATGTCCTTCGCTCTCTGGTAGCGGCGCCAGGTCTCGCCGGCCCTCGGTTTTCTCTCTGTATTTGTATGACGCCAGTTTGACCGTTCTTTGCAGGAGGTGTTTCCTGTACGCTCTCTGGATCACTGAGGCTGCCACCTCTTCCTGTTTCCTCCTCAAAGTGCTGCTGATTGGCTCGTAGGACACCTGTAAGTAATACGTTTGGGGACTTGAGTTTATTTTTTCAACATGAGACAAACATAGAAACAGATATCGTCTGCATACAGTGTAAAGATGTGTTCTACTAAGGGACAGATTCAAGCTGTTTGATTTGGGGGAAACTTTCCTTTTTATATTCACTCCATTAAATGTCTAGAGTCAAATTGTCTTCAGTTGTTGAGAAAATTCTAATCTAAGACATAGAGAGAACAAATATAGATTCCCAGGGATTAACTGGAAGTTTAGAACCTGGATTTTTACAAGTTACTCCAATCAAAAATAACTTCATACGACTGAAGTGAGAATAAATATGGATCAAGATAAACTCTTGGTTAGACAAAGCAGAGGTCAAACTATAGAAGAGAAGAGAATAGAACCTTGGAGGGGTTGTTGGCCATGAACTTCTCCTCCATGCTGGCTTTGAGAGCATCCATCTCTCCTGATTCACCCAGAACCTGCACAGTGTGAGAGTTAGGATGAGTCATTGCATACATTTCACATCAAACATAACGCAACACCGGGGAGCCATTTTTGCTCAGTTGGTAGAGCGGGCACCCCATGTACAGATGTTATCAAAACTGTAAACTAAACTGCGACAAATCAGATATCATCATCATCAATCCCAAATCCCTCACCACAGCCACCCAAAACTTCTCCCTCACATTTGATGACACCACTCTGACTCCATCAACTCATATTCAAAACCTTGGTGTAATTTTTGACACAAACCTCACCTTTGAAAAGCATGTCACTAACCTAAAAAACATCGCCTGACTCCGCCCATTACTCTCCTTCCCTGCAGCTGAAACCCTGATCCATGCTTTCATCACCTCCAGAACTGACTACTGTAACAGCATCCTATACAGCTCATCATCCAAAGTCCTCAATTAACTCCAGTACATCCAGAACTCAGCTGCCAGTCTACTCACTCACTCCCGTTCCCGTGATCACATCCCCCCTGTCCTCCAAAACCTCCACTGGCTTCCTGTCCCCAAACGCATTCACTTCAAACTCCTCCTCCTGAGCCCTCCATCACCTGGCCCCCCTCCTATCTCACTGACCTGCTTCACCCTGCTCTCTGCTCCTCCAATGAAAACCTCCTCTCCACATCCTGTAGGACCAAGCACCGAACCTGGGGCGACAGGGCTTACTCCATTGCTGCCCCTTGCCATCTGGAACTCCATCCCACCTCAAAACTCCCCTCTTCAGACCTGCTTTAACTCTTAATGTTTTCATATCCACTGTGTTTATATTTTGTGTCTTTTTTCTATTTGTGAAGTGTCTTTGAGTTTTCTGAAAAGCACTATATAAATAAAATGTAGTATTATTACTTTTATTATAGTACTCATCACACTGATAGGAGGAATGATTCCTGGTCCTGACATGGTTTAGTGCTGGGGTCTTCAACTAACATTTACAGATGTCCAGTAAGGGAACATTTCTTGAAGCAAAGGTCCGAAAGATCAGTGATGGACTCCCCATCCCCATTGGGTGGTGGATGCCCCCCAAATGTGTTCCACATTGGCTCTTTTAATAAGTGACACAGTTTCTGAACATATGAGATACACAGGTTGGTTGCTTCCGTGGGAAGTATGAACAGAAATGAGTCTGTACATTCCGAATGAACGTCTCTTTTATGGAGAGGGACATTTGTTCCTTATTTTTTAACATTCTCAAGCACAGTCGTCTGTATCGCTTCCTTTCTCCGTCTCACTCCTCTGTGAGATATCTCCCTTTGTTTTCTCGAACTTCATCACTATCTTTCTTTTTCTTTCTACCGTCTTCTCACGTGTAACTTGCCTCTAACTCTCTCATCTGTCTGATCTGTATAGTCGTAATGTTTACCATCTGGACTCCACAGACTTGATTGGCTGAGCAGTATCACGTGGGATGGCTTGACTTGCATGGTCTGTCGTTTCCTCATCTGCAAAACCACTATTAAATCAGATCCATATGGGTCCATATGGGACGGCTTCTTTGTCCAGACTCGGACCGCGACCCCTGGTTTAGTGTATGCCCCACTCTCTCCTCCCACAATTCCTCTCTCTCTCTCTCAAGCTATCTAATAAAGACTGCAAGCCCAAAGAGAAATGTAAACAACACAACATAACACACAATAGTACAATTTATAAAAACAAGGCTCACATGATCTCACCCAACCTGTGATCAGGTGAGTTTACCTGTGCAGTGAGGGCAAGCAGTATGTCCAGACAGTGGATCTTGTCTCCAGGAACCAGTGGCAGATCCATGTGGATCAGTTTGATTGTGTTTGGTTTGGGAATCTTCAGAGGATCCTTCAGAGTGTCACAAAAATCAGAGAGCTTGCTGTGGAACACAGAAAAGAACATGAACACCAGGGAGTCAGATCAGGATCCATAACACCACACCACACCACACAGATAGTCTGGACTCACCTGTACTGGATGAACTGGGAGGCGTCTGGATCAAACTTCTCCCAGGTTTCGTAGAACATTTCAAAGTCGTCCTCACACAGCGGGTCGGCGCTCTCCTCTGTTGCCACGTTAAAGTTCTCCAGGATGATGGCGATGTACATGTTGACCACAACCAAGAAGGACATGATGATGTAGGTGGTGAAGAAGACAATACCCAAGCCTGGGCTGCCACAGTTCCCTCTGACCTGGGACCCTGGGTTCTCTATGTTTGGGTCACAATCTGGCGGCGTGTTCATGATGGGGCTCAACAGACCGTCCCATCCGGCTGATGTGGTAATCATGAATAAACAAATCATGCTGTTCCCAAAAGTCTCAAAGTTAAACATGTCGTCAATAATCTCCTCTTTCTTCACGTACGCAAAGTTAGACATGCCGAAGATGGAGAAGATGAACATGATGAGGAAGAGGAGGAGGCCGATATTGAAGAGGGCGGGAAGAGACATCATCAAGGCAAACAGGAGGGTCCGGATCCCCTTAGCTCCACGGATGAGTCGAAGGACTCGGCCGATACGTGCCAGTCGGATCACACGGAAGAGTGTGGGGGAGACAAAATACTTCTCTATGATGTCGGCAAGGAGGAGGCCTGCAGGAAGGAGAACAGGAAGAATCGTGAAACATATTTGTCTGGGGCGCTGTTGGCCTGGCGGTCTAAGCGCCGGCCCCATATCAAGGAGGGGTGCAACGATGCACAAAATCCAGTTCGGTTCGATCGATTTCGATACAGTAAAAGACAAATTTCCATGCCTTTTTTTTTTACTTGTAGTTTATTGAAATTACCAACATTTGACTCAGCTCAAAAGCAACCTTATATCTGCCGTAGGGGTGACCCCAAATAGTTGAATATTGGATGATTCGTTCTAACAAGCCTTAGTCGACTGCCAATCTCATAGTTGAATATTTGCATATGAAACGTGGATCATTCCATTCAAACCATGGGGGTGCTCAATGTCTAATTTTACATTATTTTCCTGTTTCCTGTAAAAATAGTGTCTCATATATCCTATTGTGATATAAATATAGACTTATTGAATGTAATTCTGAGAACAGCTCTTGAAGTGTTAAATCTCCTTAAAGTGGTAATTAAATCTCCCCTGGTAATTAAAGGTGGACTCTCCCATTTAGCGGGACCTGTGGAGCAGACGTACCTCAGCTGGCCTTTAAATCTTTCTACGTTCATGGTAGCTCAAAATGTCTGGAAGTAAAACTTCAGTTGATCCTAAAAACTAGTGATGAAGATGAGGAGCAGCTTCATGAAGAGGGCTGTGAGATCAAGGATTACCGGACCACACAAAAACTGTACGGGGCCAAAAGAACCAGGAGGGATACCCCAAAGCTGTCTGAAGCCTCAAAAACAATCCACAGCATCCCATCCACCTCCACGCCATCAGAGAGGATATTCTCAAAGACAGGATTTACAGTCAACAAAGACAGGAGCGCACTTCTGCCCGTACACACGATGGTTTTCCTCACGTACAATTTGAAAAGACTCAAGCGGACAAAGACGTGATGAAAGACTGTTTTAAAAGGTTCTGTTAAGAGATTTACGTGACCAGCTTGGACTGAATGAATGTGGGAGGAGAGCGCAGTTCAGTGGACCTGCACTCGACAATGCAGTCCAGAGGGGTGGAGCGCAGATCCTCTGAACTTTCAGCACAGAGCGCCTCGTCAGAAGTTGATCAAATGAATACATAAAATTGCGTATTGTTTGCTTAATAGGGCATACTGAACCGTGACCACTGTATCGAACGGTTCCATACAGATACACGTATTGTTGCATCCCTAACATCAAGGGCTTTAACCCTCATCACAGAGGTCGTAGGTTCGTTTCCAGACTAGACAGTTTGCTGCATGTCCTCCCCCTCTCTCTGCTCCCCACATTTCCTATCTTTCTTCAGCTGTCCTGCCCATTAAAAGGCAAAAATGCCCAAAAATCTATCTTCACAAACACATTTATCTTTCCCTGAGTAAGGGTGGGTGTGAGAACTGTGCAAACTTCTTATCATCTGCCAGCACTTTGTGTTCTTTCAGGATATGATAAGAGGTAGCAGCACATTGAGAGAAACATCTTCAAGGTGATTCTGCCCAGCAACTTGTGACTGATTTTTGTGCAAACCCAATGAAATATTATCACGCCCTTTGTAATACGATCACGCCTATGCTTTCAATAAAACAGCTGAGCAACAGAGGAGACTTTGAAGATGATCGACCACGCTTTGTGGTGAACATTGGATCAGTCTTCCCTTTTGCAAAAGCGAGCTAATAGCTGAAAAAGTTGTCCGTGTGTTCCTTGACTCTGCTGTGACGATTCTTGGACCTGACAGTGGGTTAGTATAAATCATCGGCCAGACACAAAGACGCAAACTCTTGCATCCTGAATGTTCAATTAAGTTCCTTTTTCCTCGTGTTTCACACTATGGAGGATCGTTTGCTCCTTGAATTAGAAATAAAATGTTTCGCCCAATTGAAATAAATGTTCACACAATGACATCACCAAATCACATTGATGACATCACTAGACATGGATCAGCCAGCTCACCAGCGATGGACAAGATGACGACCACAAAGTCAAAGATGTTCCAGCCCACGGCGAAGTAGTGGTGCCGCAGCGCGATGATCTTCAGAGAGCACTCTGCGGTGAAGACCACGATGAAGACCAGGTTAACCCTGTACAGGAGGAGTTCTACCTCTGCACTCTGCTCGTCCGTCTCCACCATCATGGTCACCATGTTGAGGCAGATCAACACCATGATGAAAATGTCGAAAAACTGTTGGGTGACCAGGTCGAAGACCAAACCCTGGAACTTATTCTGCAGCAGCAACAGAATCAGAGGACACGGGTGATGTTAGCTCAAAACAAGCTCTAGTCTTACCTGAACCATTAACAGGTTTCTGACGTTGAGGAAGTCGGACAGGTAAGTGAACTCACGTCAGGCCGTGGGACCGGTTTCTGAGGTTTTTTGGAGCCCAGTTTTTTCATGGCATTGTAATATTTCTTCTGCTCTTCAGTCATGAATAGATCTGTTCCCCCCATGTGAAGACAGAAAAAGAAACGGATTACTCAAAGGACGAAGAGAAAGAATAATTGTAATAAAAATGACGTCTGTGTTTGTGTTGAAACATATCTTAGCTTTCTGCTGGTTGAAGTTGTCGATGATGACTCCGATGAAGAGGTTAAGGGTGAAGAAGGAGCCGAAGATGATGAAGCAGACGAAGTAAACGTACATGTACAAATTTGCCTCATACATTGGCTGAGACTCCACCTACAAACACAGTACAGTGAACAAGGTAACCAGAAAAGAGCCCTGATAAAAGTGCCATGTTACAAATGTATTGTTTGGTGTACTGACGTCTCTTGAATCCACAGCTGCGTACATGATTGCCATCCAGCCCTTAAATGTGGCCTGAAAGAAAACAGACTTGGTTTTAATGTAGCTACAGATAAATACAAAGAGTTCCTGACCATTAAGTCTGTTTTAAATCGCTCTGCATGCTTAATATTTGCTTTTATATTAAGAACAATTAAAATCAATGGAAAGGAATTCTGTCCCAGCATTAGCAGTAGCTCCAGAATTTAAATTTGTGTCCTTGAAAATATGAATCTGATTAGTTTCTCCTCCACGGCTGTTGTGGAAAAACAGAGGTTGGAAATCTCTCCCCTCCTTGATGTTGATTAGTCATTGAGGAAAAAATGCAAACAGTGGACACAGGCCCTTATTCTTAACTTGACTAATCGTCAACTTGTTTGTTGACTTGAAGTTTTTCCTTCCAACTGGACCCCTGGTAGGTCTCCATGAATAGATTTTAGACTTTAGACTTTATTGTCCCCTTGGGGGAATTCTTTTCCACAGCACCTTTCTGCATTTCCACAGACATAGACAAACACAAGAACATACACTGCAGGCTCAGCAAACTGTCCACAAAGACATCAACACACAGACAGAGTTGTGTGATTCAGCGAGGCCTTTTCTTCAGGCTCGCTATAACAGCAGGGATCAGGCTCTTGCCGAGGCGAGCCCTTCTGCACCTCAGAGCTCTGTACCTGCGTCCTGAGGGGAGTGGGGTGAGGTAGGTGTTTAGTGGATGTGTGACGTCCTGTTCTATTGAGGTTGCGATGCATATAATGGCCCTGTGGTTTAAATCTGTGAGGTTTGGTTTGGGGAGATCGATTATTTTAGAAGCTGTGGTGGTGATGCGTGTGAGTTTGGCCTTGTTTTTAACAGACAACATGTTGGAGAAGCAGGTGGAGCAGTACAGGAGGATGGATTGAGTCATGCTTTGGTGTAGCAGCAGAAGGAGACGGGGGGCAACATAGAGTCCTTTTAGTTTACGGATGGCTGACTGTCTTTGATGGCTCATTTTTTGAATGTCACTGGGGTGCTGGTTGAAAGTGAGTTGAATATAGAGTGCAGCATAGACATGCTCTTTAAAGTGACTTGAGATAACATGGGTCATCAATCAATCAATCAATCAATCAATCAATCAATCAATCAATCAATCAATCAATCAATCAATCAATCAATCAATTTATAAAACGCTTTTCATACAATGGCATTGTAACACAAACCCGCCCCACAATCCTTCAGGTTAAGAACACAATATATGCAACAACAATAATAATAACTATGAAAATAAAATAAATAAATAAATGAAAAATAAAAAAGAAGTTGCTGAACGAACTGAGGAAACGCTCTCATGAAACACTGGAGGAAACTTAAGATGTTAAAACTCAACACAAGAAATTAAACTCACCAAAATAAAAAAGATTTCTAAAATAATAAAACAATGAAATATTAAACCATTACCAGAAAATAAGGTGCTATACTTAAAATAAACAAAAAAAAGTGACTAAAATTTGAACTTGATAATAAATAAACAAATAAATAAATAAACAAACAAACAAATAAATAAAGATGAATAAATAAATAAATAAATGAATAAATAAATAAAATAAAAAGTGACTAGAATTTGAACTACATAATAAATAAATACATAAATAATAAATAAATAAATAAATAAATAAATAAATAAATAAATAAAATAACATAAAAAGTGACTAGAATTTGAACTAGATAATAAATAAATAAATAAATAAATAAAAGAAAAATAAATAAATAAGTAAAGATGAATAAATAAATAAATAAATGAATTAATAAATAAATTAATAAATAAAGTAAGGTGAAATAAAACTGTTAGAATTAAACTCAGTAAAAAGCGAGACTTAAAAGGTCGGTCTATTTGGCACCATGCAAAGAAAAACCTGATTGACATTGAATATGTTGAGAGGTAGGACTCACGATTTGCAGCAGCGACAGGTATCCCAGTCCCACGTTGTCATAGTTGACCTTAACATTCTTCCAGCGGACCTCGGTGAAGTTTTCCTTTATCAGGGCCAGACACTCCGTCTTGTTGTTGACTTCTTCTGGGCTAAACATCTCCTGAGACGTCTCATTGTAACAGAAATAAAACTTCCCCGCAAACAAATTCACTCCCATGATGCCGAAGATCAGCCAGAAGATCAGGCACACCAGCAGGACGTTAAAGATGGACGGGATGGCTCCAACCAAGGCGTTCACAACCACCTGCAGACGGGGACAGAGAAGTAAAGAGGTCTATGCAAGAAAATCAACATCTGGAAGGAATACATGATGTGCCTGACAAAGATAGGAAAAGAGTTCTACTATCATCCAACTGGGAGAAAGTTTCCTTGATCTTTGCATGAAGCAACATACATCTCTCCTGTTTCAATGGTGCAGGGAGCAATAATAATAATAATCAAAGCCGCAAGCGTCAATGAACGGGCCCTCGCACACCTGTAGCCGCCGCCTACGTGAGCCACCGCCACATGTAAACCGCCACCTGATATTTGCCACCACATGATGTGAAAGCAAGATCTGAGAGTATATACTGGCTCAGGTGGTGCAAATGTTCCAAGTTTTTGGCAGATTGCCAAGAAAACCTCAAACTTCAGAGTGTGCCACGCCCACAATTTTAGTCTGAACAGAATTCCTTTAACAATAATTTAATCGTCAATATGTCGGCTATAGAATGTGCCTTGTTTGGACTGAAGCGGAGAAAAACCCTAGGAGGAGCTCTCAAAAGTATGCACCCTTATTTGGGCGTCATTCTTCACATTCAAAGCTGTATGTGCGTTTGATGCCACGCCTGCCACGCCTGCCACGCCTGCCACGCCTGCCACGCCTGCCACGCCTGCCACGCCTGCCACGCCTGCCACGCCTGCCACGCCTGCCACGCCTGCCACGCCTGCCACGCCTGCCACGCCTGCCACGCCTGCCACGCCTGCCACGCCTGCCACGCCCACAATTTTAGTCTGAACGGAATTTGTTCTGAGAAGAACCCAAATGGGAGGGAGTAAAATCAGTAGAAGAGTCTGGATCTGTAATACCTATTTTTGACCGAGGCAGTTTCAGGGCCGGTTCGGAGCCGGCGCTCAACTGAGAACTGGTTTTGTTCGTGTTTGGACTGCGAGAGAACCGGCTCCTGGCTGGGAAAACCGGTTCCAGAGCGGCTCCAACTCTTTGCTGGTCTAGAACCACGAACCACGAACGTCAGGGGCGAGGGGCTTGGGTTGCCGTGATCAAAAACACAAACCAAACATGTTTCCTCCATTGTCCTGCAGGGAAGAAATAAGAGACTGATGGATTCCAAGGCAAAGCAGTTGTAGGACGAGGAGACAAGCTGCCATTGTCCGCCATCGTTGTTGTTGTTGTTGTGAGGGAAAGTTTGCTCTAGCGCTGCTGGGAAAAGCGGTCACGTAAATCTGACGCCATGACGTTCCTCGAGCAGTTGGAAAAACAAACGGGTGCCGTGTTGGTTCGGGAGTTAAATACAACCCGGTTCGCATTGGTCCAAAAGAGGTATAATACTAACCTCTAATGTAGCACAAATTCAAGACAGATAGAGAGACAGGAAGGGGAGGAGAGACAGGTAGTGCTCAGGGGAGACAGTGGAACAGACACTGGAAACCTGTCTTACCCTCATGCCCTCGAAGCGAGACAGAGCCCTCAGGGGTCTCAGAGCTCTCAGAGTCCTCAGAGATTTGATGGCTCCCAAGTCAGAGTATCCCAGGATGTTGGCTGTCAGAGACACCAGAGATACCTGGAAGACATACCACACCTGGTGAGGATATGACATGACACCACAGCTCCACCACCTGAAGCAAACAGCCCTCCTGACGTTGGGTCAGTGCAGTGTATCAAGGTTCTTACATCGACAATGAGGAAGTCGAGCCAGCACCAGGCGTTGGTGAAGTAAGTCTTGAATCCGTAGGCGCACCACTTGAGACACATCTCTATCACGAACACGTAGGTGAAGACCTGGTCAGCGTACTCCAGGATGATCTTTATGGCACGCCGTTGCTCCAGGTTGATGTCCTCAAAGGCCTGTTCACATACAGACTTAAGTCAACACCGGACCTCAATGATCGTCTCATGTTTGATCAGTTCATTATACTAACTGTAATAATAACTTTATTTATAAAGCACCTTTAAAAACACATTTTTAAACAGTGCTTTGAGAAACAAAGCATGGTTGGAATGACAAAGTCAACTTTTTGACAGACAGGGAAGAATTTTAACAATGCAAAACAGAATACAGGGCAAGAGGTTGAAAAGAATACATGTAAATTAAACAGAATGAAGTGGTGAGACAATACACCAATAAATCACTGTTTAAGAGGATAAATAAAATAAAAAAACATAATTACATAAATAAATAAAAAATAAATAATAATAAATAAATAAATTAAAAAAAACATAAATTAATAAATTAATAACAATTAATTAATTAATTACAAAATATAAATAATTAAATATATAAATAAATAAATACATAAATAAATTAATAAATAAATACACAACTAAATACATAAATAAATAAATACATAAATAAATAAAAAAAGAATAATTAAATAAAAGCATTAAAAGGACAATATAAGAGGTTTTCAGAACAAGAGGACGCCATCACATTGAGGAAATTAGAAAAAATGAAAAGGGAAAAATTAGGAACATTAAAATAATATATGAAAAAAACCAAATCAAATTAAATTGAAAAAAATTAATTAGTTGGATTAAAACTAAAAATGATAATGAAATAGAAGTAAAAATAGTTAGAAGGATGAAGTCACATAAAAGCAAGTCTGTAAAAATGGGTTTTAAGAAAAGATTTTAAAGATGTCACTGACTCTGTGAGCCTTATCTCCTCAGGGGGGTCGTTCCAAAGTCGAGGGGTCCTCATGGAGGAAGCTGATCCCCTTTGGATTTGAGTCTTGACTTTGGAACGACCCAAAATTGCCCCACCTGAGGATCTAAGGCCGTGAGATGGCTTGTAATTTCTTAGCATTTCTGCAATGTAGTTTGGGGCGAGACCCAGGCGGGCTTTAAAAGTGGAGTCAGTAAAATCTTAAAATCTAAAACACAGAGGAAGCCAGAGGAGAGAAGAGAGGACAGGAGTGATGTGATGTTGGGCTAGAGAGTAATTATGTTACCTGTGCACGGCGGCCATGTTAGTAGTCAGACTGTCACCCATTGTTGTTGTCCTCTGATGCCATGTCAGCCTTGTTAGTATCCCTATCAGCCCTTTGCTGTCTGCTTTATCATCTTCACAGGTTAGTTTTCACAATGCAACCTGCTGAGTCATGTGAACAGATGAAATGGACCAATCAGCATGCAGGACGATGAAGCAGCTGGTGACTCGGACAGGACTCGGACTCGAACACTGAGGACTGGGGACTCGCCTCAGACTCGAGGTTTGGTGACTCGACTACAACACTGATGTGAAGCAGCTGTTTGTGACAGGCAGAAGTTGAACTCCCAAACATTGCATGGTGCTTCAATAATCTGTGACGTTATACAGTGAAGGGAGAATTGTTTACCAGCGCTCCACTGCTCAACAGGATCATGAAAATGATGAAAGTCTCAAAGTAGTTATGTTCTACGATGGAGAAGCAGGTTCTCCTGAAGATGTACCACAGCTTCCCTCTTCCCTGGGACGTGTCTACGTTCAGGAATGGGCAGCGTTGAAAACACTCTGAAATACAGACACAAGATAGTTGAATAAAAACCTGATAGATAAGAGAGGCCTCCATAGGACTGGGTGTGTGTTAGTGTGTGTTTATACTGTCAGTGTAGCAGTCCACAGGTAAGTTTGCATCCTGTTCCTCATCCTCTTCTTCCTCCTGGACTTCTGGAAGTCTCTGTACGGTGCTGCAGATCGACGAGTCATCACACTGAATAAACACATCCAGCAGATTGTAAAGTAAGACACCAACAGCTTGTTGTTCATGTTCAGGTTTCTGTGCTCCTATTCTTTGTCAGGTTCACATTCAGAATCCTGCTTGAGTTTGTGTTATTTAACATTTCTGAGTTAATATTCAAGGAACTGGTTCTGTTTGTGATTACATTCATTTTTGTGCTCACACTCATAATTGTGTTCTTTTATAATTACTACTATTATCATTATCCTAATAATAATAATAATTATTATTATTATTATTAATAATGTATTTATTTACTTATTGATATTATTTATTTATTAACTATTTTTTATTTATTTACTTATTGATATTATTGTATATTTTTTTTATATTTTTTTATCGTTATTGCTTTTTTTTTGCCTTTAACATTTATCTATTTACCAAATATTAACCTATTCTAGTTTCACAGACTTTTAATTTTCTTTCTTTCTTTCTATTTATTTATTTATTTATTTATTTATTTATCTATTTACCTTCAATTTATTTATTTATTTTTCTTTAATTTATTTATTTTTATATATCTTTATTTAATTAATAAATCAATTAATTTATATTGTATTTGTTTATTTATCTTATATTTATTTATTTATTATTTATTTATCTATTTATCTTTAATTTTTTAATTTTTTATTTATTCTTTATTTTGTTTATTAATTTTTGTTATTGGACAGCAGTTTGTTATACAGAGCATTAACATATACAAGAGATAATAATGTTAATTATCTCTGCAGGCCTCCAATTAATTTTTTACTTTGAATTATTATAATTTATTTGTACAAAATGTTTAATTGTTTTACATTTATCTTTTGTATGTTATGTGTAAAAATTCAAATAAACACATCTTTGAAAAAAATTAAAAATAAAATAAATAATTGTGTTAATGTCAATATTCTTTTTTACAGTGTATGTTTTTGGATTAATCGGCATAATCACGTTCATATTCCATCATTGCCTCCATTCACTGGTTTCATGTTCATTCCAGGATTCATTTTAAGATTGTATTGTTTGTTTTTAAATTTTGTTTTTTAAAATATCTAATTATTATTTATGTCTGCCCATGTCACTTTAGTGGCTCTGTGTGTTTGTGCTAAAATGTGTTGTTGTTATTTGTATTTCTGCAGTACTCTGCACTTTTAACCAAATGACTACTTTTTTAATTGGATTGATATCTTCATGAAATATTAAACTTAAATAAAACAGCTTACTTTGTATTGTTTTTCTTTCTCCCCTTCCTCTTCATCGTCTTCCACCTCCTCCTCTCCCTTATCCTCCTCCTCCTCTTCCTCCTCCTCTTCCTCTTCTTCCTCCTCCTCCTCATCATCATCATTATCCGGGGTCTCAAAGTCGGACTCCCCCTCAGCAATGGGGACCCTCAGGGACGTGATGCTGTGGTAGTTGCTTGTTAAGAGGTTGTCATGGTGAAAGTTGTGGGCTTCGTTGTCTGGCGCTGTCTCGTCCGGGGTCACGTAAGTCAAAGCCAAGACCTCCTTAGTGGGACTGTTGTCTTCCTCTATGCTGACCTCTGATGCTGAAGTTAAGAATGGGAAACCTTTATCAGACGATCTGTGATTCATTGTCCCAAAAAACATGAAATTCAACTCATTTGTCCGGGCTTACCATTTTCGCCTGGATTGACGTGGTCTTTCTTTCCCATCAAAACCCAGATATGTCCTAGGAACCAGGCCTTGGTCCAGGCTACAGCTCTATCGATCCGGTTTATAGCGATCTGCAAGTTGTTTTCTCCTTCTTCTTCTGTAGCAGACAGATTATCACCGCTGAATGAGCTCAGCAACAAGGCCAGGAACAGATTCAGGACCTGAAAGAAGACCATGAATAGATTAGAAACCTAAAACAAGACCAAGGGAAGATTCAGGACATCTAACAGGGTAAGGAACAGACCAGACCAGCATCAGATTTAAACCCTGAAGATCACAAGGAACAAATGTGGGACCTAAAAGAAGACATGGACTTGTAAGACTCCTGAAACAAGTTCCGGAATTTAAGACCTGAAACCAGACAACGATCAAGAACAATTCAGAGACTTTAAACAAGATCAGGAGCAGGCTGGGGACTAGAAACAACACCAGAACCAGTTCAAAGATGGTTTCAAAACCAGCAACAGATTCAGGACCTAAAAGAAGACCATGAACAGATTAGAAACCTAAAACAAGACCAAGGGAAGATTCAGGACATCTAACAGGGAAAGGAGCAGACCAGACCAGAATCAGATTTAAGCCCTAAAGATGACAAAGAACAATTTTAGGACCTCAAAGAAGACAAGGACTTGTAAGACTCCTCAAAGAAGTTCAGGAATCTAAGACCTTGAACCAGACAAAGAGCAGGAAAAGACGGTAAAAGGATCAGGGGTGCAGGCTGGGGACTAGAAACAACACCAGAACCAGATCAAAGCTGGAATCAAAACAAGCAACATATTCTGGACCTTGAACTTGACAAAGACTTAAGCCTATACCAACATCAAGATTAGGAGTAGTTTAGAGACCTTAGGATCAGGAACAATTTGGTGCTTAAACAAGTTTGAGAGAAGGTTGCAGACTAGAACAACCACAGAACCAGTTCAAAGCTGGCATGAAAACCACCAGCAGATTATGGACCTTAAACAAGATCGAGAGAAGGCTGGAGACTAGAAACAACACCAGAACCAGTTCAAAGCTGGAATCAAAACCAGTAACAGATTCTGGACCTTAAACAAGATCGTGAGAAGGCTGGAGACTAGAAACAACCACAGAACCAGTTCAAAGCTGGCATGAAAACCACCAGCAGATTATGGATCTTAAACAAGATCTAGAGAAGGCTGGAGACTAGAAACAACACCAGAACCAGTTCAAAACTGGCATGAAAACCAGCAACAGATTCTGGACCTTATACAAGATTGGGAGAAGGCTGGAGACTAGAAACAACACCAGAACCAGTTCAAAACTGGCATGAAAACCAGCAACAGATTCTGGACCTTAAACAAGATCGGGAGCAGGTTGCAGACTAGATAAAACACCAGAACCAGTTCAAAGCTGGAATCGAAACCAGCAACAGATTCAGGACCTTGAGCTTGACAAAGACTAAAGCCTGTTCCAACATCAAGATCAGGAATAGTTTAGACACCTCCTCAAACAATTCCAGCTGGAGACTCAAAACAAGATTTAAGAAGGCATGGATCAGTTTCAGAAACAAGACCATGTAGGAGCCAAACAATCTCAGCAATGCAATCAAAACCTGAAACAAGACCAGTAACAGGTTTGGGGAAACCATCAGCAGGTTGTTAAAGATAGTTGCCAACCAGTGAGTTTAGTTTTCCATCTGTCAACAGGACGTTTGTTCCTTGTCACTTTAGAAAATTGTGAACTCAGCTTGGGTCTCATCCACAGAATCCCCCAGAGCTGTGTACCAGCTTTGATCTTAGCGCCTAACGAGATAACTTATCATTTTAAATCAGATCATTAAAAACACATCATCAAAGCTGGCTTGACTTGGCCAGGAGATTTAAGAGCTGTGCCCTGGATCCTGAATCTGGATCTATTTTTAGCCCCTGCTTGTCTGCTGGATTAGCGGCACACTGAAACAGGCTCAGGTCAAAGCACAACTCACCACCAGGTTTCCGATGACCATAACCATCATGAAGACAATCAGACACATGGCCGGACCCGCGACCTCCATGCAGTCCCACATGGTCTCAATCCACTCTCCACACAGGACTCTGAAGATGATGAGGAAGGCGTGGAAGAAGTCGTACATGTGCCAGCGAGGAAGCTCGCAGTCCAGCGAGATGCGACACACGCAGTCTTTGTAGCTCTTTCCAAACAGCTGCATGCCGACGACCGCGAAGATGAAGACGATGATGGCCAGGACCAGAGTCAGGTTCCCCAGAGCTCCCACCGAGTTCCCGATGATCTTTATCAACATGTTGAGGGTTGGCCACGATTTGGCGAGCTTGAACACTCGCATCTGGACACGAGGAAGGCAGGGAGAGGGGAGGAGAGACAGGTAAGGAGACAGGCAAGGAAACAGGTGTACACTTCTGGAAGCAATCAGGTACACAGACAAGGGGACAGCTATACAGACAGGAAGCAAGAAGAAGGGAGAAAGGTGGGTAGACAGGAAGGAAAACTAGTGAGGACATTGGAAGATAGGTAAGGAATCAAACAGGAAGACAGGTAAGGAGGCGGGGAGACTGGTAAGGAGACAGATATATATCAACAGGTAGACATGTGAAGGGAAGGGATCAAGGAGACATGTAAGAGAGCAAGAAGGGAGAAAGGTGATGAGGCAGGAAGGAAATTGGTGAGGACATAGGTAGATAGGTAAGGAAACAAAAAGGGAGACAGGTAAGGAGGTGAAGAGACAGGTAAGAGAGCAAGAAGGGAGAAAGGTGATGAGGAAGGAAGGAAACAAAAAGGAAGACAGGCAAGGAGGCAAGGAGACTGGTAAGGAGACAGATATATCAACAGGTAGACATGTGAAGGGAAGGGTTCAAGGAGACAGGAAACAGAGACAGGTAAGAGAGCAAGAAGGGAGAAAGGTGATGAGGCAGGAAGGAAACTGGTAAGGACATAGGTAGATAGGTAAGGAAACAAAAGGAACACAGTTAAGAGAGCAAGAAGGGAGAAAGGTGACTAGGCAGGAAGGAAACTAGTGAGGACATAGGTAGATAGGTAAGGAAACAAAAAGGAAGACAGGTAAGGAGGCAAGGAGACTGGTAAGGAGACAGATATATCAACATGGAGACATGTGAAGGAAAGGAATCAAGGAGACAGGTAAAAGAGCAAGAAGGGAGAAAGGTGACTAGGCAGGAAGGAAACTAGTGAGGACATAGGTAGATAGGTAAGGAAACAAAAAGGAAGACAGGTAAGGAGGCAAGGAGACAGGTAAGGAGACAAATATATCAACATGGAGACATGTGAAGGAAAGGAATCAAGGAGACAGGTAAGAGAGCAAGAAGGGAGAAAGGTGATGAGGCTGGAAGGAAACTGGTGAGGACATAGGTAGATAGGTAAGGAAACAAAAAGGAAGACAGGTAAGGAGGCAAGGAGACAGGTAAGGAGACAAATATATCAACAGGTAGGCATGTGAAAGGAAGGGATCAAGGAGACAGGTAACAGAGACAGGAAAGAGAGCAAGAAGGGAGAAAGGTGATGAGGCAGGAAGGAAATTGGTGAGGACATAGGTAGATAGGTAAGGAAACAAAAAGGGAGACAGGTAAGGAGGTGAAGAGATAGGTAAGAGAGCAAGAAGGGAGAAAGGTGATGAGGCAGGAAGGAAACAAATAGGAAGACAGGCAAGGAGGCAAGGAGGCAAGGAGACCGGTAAGGAGACAGATATATCAACAGGTAGATATGTGAAGGGAAGGGATCAAGGAGACAGGTAAGAGAGCAAGAAGGGAAAAAGGTGATGAGGCAGTAAGGAAACTGTTGAGGACATAGGTAGATAGGTAAGGAAACAAAAAGAACACAGTTAAGGAGGCAAGGAGACTGATAAGGAGACAGATATATCAACAGGTAGGCATGTGAAGGGAACAGATCGAGGAGACAGGTAACCGAGACAGGTAAGAGAGCAAGAAGGGAGAAAGGTAATGAGGTAGGAAGGAATCTGGTGAGGACATAGGTAGATAGGTAAGGAAACAAAAAGGAAGACAGGTAAGAGAGCAAGACGGGAGACAAGTGAGGTGACAAGTACACAGGTGAGTCAGCAATAAGGGAGACAGGTGAGGTAAACAGGAAGCTGGGTCAGAAGGCAGGCAGGGAAACAAGGTAGGAGACAGGTAAGGAGACTCAAGGACACAGATGAGGAGATAGGTATGAAGACAGTTATAGTGGTTGGCTGACAGATGAAGGGACAGGTAGACGGACAGGTAAACATCGGTTTGTTCTTGCAGAAGTGGAAATAATGACGTCATACGGACCAATCTGAAGGAGCGCAGCACAGACAGGCCCTGGACGTTAGCCAATCCCAGCTCAACCAGACTCATCGTGACGATGATGCTGTCGAAGATGTTCCAGCCCACCTGGAACCATGAAAACAGAGCAGAGGCGTCACTCCATGGCAGCAGCTGTCAATCATCACCACTGTGCTGGGATGAACAGGAGGTCTGACCTGGAAGTAGTAGTACGGGTCCATGGCTAGAAGTTTGAGGACCATCTCAGCTGTGAAGATCCCTGTGAAGACCTGAGGGAGGGGTTAGTAGAGGTCAGCAGGAGAGGGTTTAAGCTTGAGGCAGATGGCTGTCTAAAGGCTGGTTTATACTTCAGCGTCACCCCAACTCAGGTTGTACTTCATTACTGACCAGATTCCCGACGCTCAGAAGGTTCTCAAAGTCCTCCGTCATCGGATAATGCTCCATGGCCATGAAGACGGTGTTGAGGACGATGCAGATGGTGATGCCAAGGTCCACAAATGGGTCCATGACGAAGATGTAGAGCCACTTTTTGATCCAACACCAGCAGCCACAACAGTTCCACTTCAAGAAGATGTTGGCAAAGGCATACCAACATGGAGGACAGGGTCGCTGGTCATCCTCAAAGTCTGGAGAACACAGCACATTTAGAGAGTCAGTCCAGGCTTCTAAACTGTGGAGCGACCTCCAGTTGTTGCACTTCAGTGCGGCTTTTAAAATCAAGCAACATGTTTAAAGACTTTTATGAATAACATACATACCATCCATGACGTTATGTTCCTGGCTCTGTATTTCTCCAGATGAATTCTTCCTGTCTTGGTTTTGCTTCTCAGCCAGCGCCGCCCTGCAGGCTGCCTGCTGTAACACAAAGAATGCATGTATGTTGAGCAGCATGTACGCTTCATTAAAACATGATGTTCTTGTCAGTGGTGTCGTTCCCTAGAGCAGACCTCCTCCTCTCTCTTCTTCAGTGCCTCCAGGATCTGAGCGTATTCCTCCTCTTTCTGTTTGGCCTCCGCGATAGTGGCCTCATTCTGCTCAGCGTACGCCATTGCAACCACCGCCAGGATGAGGTTAATGAGGTAGAAGGAGCCGAGGAAGATGACAATCACGAAGAAGATCATGTAAGTTTTACCTGCAGCTCGGAGAGTCTGTGGAGAGAGAGAGAGAGAGAGAGAGAGAGAGAGAGAGAGAGAGAGAGAGAGAGAGAGAGGTGAGAGAGGTGAGAGACCAACAGAAGGGCTTTCTCTGAAGCTGATAAAGAAGAACAATGATTGTTTGTTTGTTTGTTTGTTTGTTTGTTTGTTTGTTTGCTCATTGATCCCAGTCACAGACCAGTGAGTGTCAGAGTCTGTACTGGGACCATTCAGGTACAAACCAGCTGGAAGAGGTTTTCCCAGAAGTCTTGAGTCATCAGTCTGAAGAGTGCCAGGAATGCCCACCCAAACGAGTCGTAGCTGGTGTAGCCATAGTTTGGATTTCTGCCTGCCTTCAGACACATGTAACCCTCGGGACAGACCCTTAACACATCATCATCATCATCATCATCATCATCATCATCATCATCATCATCATCATCATCATAAGTATCATTAGTGTTATCATCACCCTCATTATCATGAACATTAAGTTGTATTACAATGATGAGGACGAGGGCTTACCCAGCATCAGAGCTGTTTCCACACAGCAGAGCATCAATTTGATCAGGAAGATAGTAGTAGTTTGCTGTCATAAAGAAAGACAGACAAAGAGACAGAGACATGGTTTATGTCCACTTCCTTTTAGAGTTCAGTTTGTTTCCTATCTGGGTAATACATGGTTCCTGACCCCCCTGCTTTCCTTTCTTTGCCTGATTGTCTGTAAGGGGGTAAAAGTCATTCGCTATGCTGATGATACTCTGCTGTATATATACCAGATTATTTCATAGCAGCAGTAATTGTGAATAAATATTGACATTTTTTTACACAATTTCTGATATAACTGAGGTGCTGGTCTTATAGTGTCCCACATTAAAGCTGCTGTTGGTAGTCACAGAGTAAACATCTGTTCAGAGAGAGGGACTTCGAATGTCAACACTATCCCTCCCAACCAGATTTCCTCTTAGCCCCCCGACACAGATCAGCGTAGGGATGGGTACCGAATTCTTTATAGGTACCCACCGAATTCTGTCGGCACTACCGAGTACGGATTCACGTAAAATTAAACGGTACCATGTTTCGGTACCTGAACGCATCCTTGTGACTGTGAGCATTCACGTGTGTTCATTGATAAACTTGATAAGACGCCACAAGCATGTGTCAGCTAATATATCTAATCACCTATATAACCCTGTTTCTGTTCATTTCCCTCCTCCGTTTTTCATTCCCTGCACACACGTGTGCTAACAAGGAGCTTAGGAGGGAGGCATGCTAGTTGTAGGCTGTCTTAATAAACACAAAGGTCGGTTTTACTCCCCACGTCTGCAGATTTGAAGATCTAGTGGATGATTTTTATTTATCATGGATAAGTGCTAGCGCTAGTTAGCATAGCTACATAGCTACATGTCGTAGCTGTAGCTGTGTACCAAGACACACGTCTACATACTGACAAATAAAACAACAAGAAACACTAAATCTGTGACCAATCCTTCAGAAAGGTCCTGCTGCAGGCGCCTCTCCGTCAGGATCAGATTCTGGATCAGATTCAGAGGGTTGCAGTAACGCGGGTCTGTGAGCAGCCGTGTATATTCAGCCAACATGTAAACATTAGATCAACGTGCTGGACAGCCGAGGCACATCCACTTCCTGAGGGGGCGTGGTCAGAGAGAAAACAGAATGTTCTGAGGAGGACTGAAGAAGAGGGCTTTTCAGCCAAAATCTGATTTCAAAGTGTTTTTTTGAGCTTAAACCTTAAAGACATGTTTTGGGGACCTCTTAGACCAATATATATTGATGAAAAAAGCGTGATATGTCACCTTTAATAAACAAAGCAGAATATGTTTTATATTTTAGATTCTGTAAAGTAGCCCCCTTTTTCCTTCATGACAGCTTTTACACACTCTTGGTATTCTCTCAGTCTGCTTCATGAAGTGGTCTCCTGGACTGGTTTCTAATGAACATGAGCCTTGTCAAGAGTTCATTTGTAGAATGACTTGCCTTCTTAATGTGTTTGAGACCATCAGTTGTGTTGTTCAGAGGTAGGGTTAGCACACAGTGGATAGTCCTATTTGACTACTGTTGTAATCCAGATTATGGCAAAACCAGATTATTTCACAGTTTTGATGTCTTCAGTATTAAACTACAATGTTGGAAATAATTAAAATAAATAAAAAACATTGAATGAGAAGGTGTGTCCAAACTTTTGACTGGCAGTGTAGATGATGTGTTTAGTGGTAGTAGCAGTAGTACCTGGGTCGTTGATGTGTTTATAGAAATCAAAGCCTGTATCATTTCCATGGGTGTTATTGCCAAAGGTAAAGTTGCCATAGGTGTCATTGCCAGGGTACCCAGCGTCCAGATCGCCGTCAGACGTCTGGTTGCTCAGAAATATGGGAGGTATTAGGACACATTTCTGCCGCAAGTTTCCCATGAAGAGCTGCAGACCAATCAGAGCGAAGACGCTGAGACAGAACACCGTCAGGATCATGACATCGGCCAACTTCTTCACTGATTGGATGAGAGCTCCGACGATCGTCTTCAGACCTGAGAGCCGGAGTCATAATCACACAAACATAGATATAGAACTTCCTAGACATGAATGAAATCCTATTCAAGTGGCATTCTGGGGTTTAACTCCTCCATGATGTGGAACACATGTGCACTGACCTGGGATGACTGTGATGGTCTTCAGAGCTCGAAGAACCCTGAAGGTCCTCAGCACGGAAACATTTCCCAAATCTACAAACTCTGTTAGGTACCTGAAACACAGTGAGGCACATAATCATCATCATCATCACTACAGTCAACATCATCATCCTCATGTTGTCATTATCATCATCCTCATCATCAGATGTGTCACTGAGCCTCACGCCATGCTGATGACCATGAAGTCCAGCCAGTTCCAGGGGTCTTTGAGGAAGGTGAATCCTCCTCTGCAGAATCCTCGTGACAGAACTTTAGTCGTTGCTTCAAATGTGTAGATACCAGTGAACACGTATCTGGTCAAAAAAGAAACACAATTGGTGGATCTGAAGCACTACAGACACCTTGCATTGTCCTATTTCAAAAAAAAGATTTATCCAGATCCTCTGAAAGGGTTTTTTCAGGTGTTTTTCAACCTGAGGACCTTTACCCCGGAACTCAACGTTTTGACCGGTGGACCCAGGGTCTAAATTTAGTTCAGGGGTAGATAATCTCCCCCCCTAAAAAGCCCCTGCTTGGGGGGGGAGTACTTTTCAAATATCCCAGGACTTTCAGGGGGGTGGGGCCTGCAATGCTGAACGTGTCTGATTGGTAGATTAACCACAGTGTTTTTATTCCACCCGCCGTCCACAATAACATCACACACATCTGTGATTCACTTGATTTCTCTTTCATTCATTAGTTTTTATTTGTTCTATCTTTTTTGTATGTGTGTGTACTTTTCAAAAGAAGAAGCTGTGATTCTCTTGATTTAGCAGCTTGTAACAGTAGTCTTCTCTAAACCCTACGCAAATGCGTCTCTCCCGGTGTTCCGGTTTTTAAAGTGACCCTGTAAACTGGAGACCTTCAGCTGAACGTGTCAGTGTTTGTGGAGTTTCCACAGCTGTTGAAACACAGAGGGAGTTCCTGGGAATGCAAACTAGTTTAGTTTTTATTAAGATTTCAAAATATCCTCATCAGATATTTAATGATCGTCTAAAGACGTTTATGAGGGATGCATCCGGCTGAGAGTCTCCAGTTAACAGGGTCGCTGATTAAACCAAAACACCGGCCGATCTCTGCGATCACGTCTTTTTGAGTTCAAAAGGATTTTAAAGCCGTGTTGAAACGTCTTTGCTACTCGCGCTTATCTCCTCTCACGTGTTGATTTTTAACCGCAGGAGCAAAATATTTACTGTTTTTCATGTTTTTCTGCTTTTGGAGCACAATTTCAAATATGAGGAAAATGTATTATTCCGACAGGCTCCGGGTCAACTTTTGTTTCAAAATTTTGTTTCAATTTTTTTTTTAAAAATTTTGTTTCAAAATTTGTTTTGGCCAAAAAATATATATAATTTTTTTTTTTTTCAAATTTTTTTTTTTCAAATTTTTTTTTTCGAAATTTTTTTTTTCAAAACAAAAAATTCAATTTCATTTTGTCATTTTTTTTTCAAATTTTTTTTTTTTTTCAATTTTGCCAAAAAACATTCACAGTCATTGTTTTTTCCATCTGTGATTCACTTGATTTGCAGCTTGTAACAGTAGTCTTCTCTCAGTAAACAGGGTCGCCATTTAAACCAAAACACCGGGCGATCTCTGCCACGGCTTTTTGAGTTCAAAAGGATTTTAAAGCCGTGTTGAAACGTCTTTGCTACTCGCGCTTATCTCCTCTCACGTGTTGATTCAGTGAATCCATCTGTGATGAAATATAGCACCATCTAAAACAGCGCCAGCTGAGTCTCTTCATGCTAACAGGCTAACTGTTGTGTTGCTCATAATGATACCTGCCTGTCCGTCTGCTTCTATGGTGTCATCTATGATGAATGGCACTTGTCTTTGACTTACTGCCCCCTACTGGTCTGGTGGTGTAGTGCATTCACTTTATTTTCTTCCATACGTCACTGGCCTGATTTGCACAATCTACCCGGGACTTCAGCCCACGGTCAAAATGCAGACAACAATGGGGGCACAGGAACCTTTTAGTTCAGGGGGAAGTAGTTCTGAGGACTAAAAGACCCTGGAACTCTTGGTTGAAATACACCTAATGATGTACTCTGAAGAACATTATTCCGAAAACATTAAACTATTTGTTCACACAGTCCCAGCTGTTTTTGAATTAGAATAGGAAGTTGCAAAGTTAAAGATAGAAACATAGTGAACCAATGGAAATTCCAATAGCACCCTCCTCAGGACAAACACATGTTAATTGTACATGCAGTTTGTGTTATGAACATTGCAGCCTCTAGGGGGCAGTATCTGCTCTCATCAAAACTTACTCTAACCCCCCGCTTATCACAGGGATCAAATTCTGAATCGACAAAGACTGTTTTGTAGTTCCCTATGTGTGCATATCTGTCTTTCAGAATCAGGTTGTATGATTTTGTTGGTGTGTGTATTAACTCACTCGACAGTCTTGCTCCAAGGCGGAGGATCGCTCATTGTCATGAACGCACAGTTGGCCAGGATTGTCACCATGATGAACATACTGAACAAAGTTTTAGCTTTAAGGACACAAATACCAATCATCTTCAAAGTTAACGTTAAAACATGTCGGAAGGTCAATTTAAATTAAAATGCTTGGCCTCATAAACCAATCATGGGTAACGTTGGGTAACATCATAAAGGATATGAGTGAATGAGGATCCTTATGGAAATCTGCCTCAGCTTGCTGAACGGAGACAGCAGGTAACAGGCCGGCTCGGCATTGAACCTGTAGATGACGTTTCCTTTACCAAGCACGATGAAGGTCTGAGAGAGAGAGAGAGACAGACAGGTCAGAGAGAGAGAGAGGGACAAGGAGAGATCAGAGAGACAGACACATGTTTCGAGGAGAGAGATGGAGAGAGATCATGGAAAGACGGCCAGGTCAGGACGAGAGGCAAACTGAGAGGTCGAGTCAAATGAAGGGATACAGGTCAGGAAAAGACAGACAGGTAAAGGAAAGGGTGACAGAGGAGGAAAGAAAAGGAGATTGAAAGAGAGAGAGAGTGACATCAGGAGATGGATTCTATAAAGACAGGCAGGGCAGGGAGGTAGACAGGTCAATGTCAAGTCAAGTGAAGTCAAATTTATTTATATAGCACATTTAAAAACAGCAGAAGCTGACCAAAGTGCTGTACAATACATCCAAAACACAATGTGAGACCAAGCCAACAATCATTTAAAAAGAGACAAACAAACGACAAGGAAAGCACAGCATAGGGAATGAGAACCTAATCAGGCCTTGAGGACTCAAATGCTAAAATATAAAAGTGTGTTTTGAGGCGAGTCTTAAAAGAGTCAACAGAGGGGGGCGGCCCTGATTGAGGAGGGGAGGCTGTTCCAAAGACACGGGGCCTTTACTCTAAAAGCTCAGTCGCCCTTCAGCTTATATTTTTGACCCGGGAACTACCAGGAGACCCGTGTTAGAAGACCTTTAAAGACCTGGAGGTTTTGTAAGGGGCTCAGGAGGTCAGTTATAAAGGGAGGGGCCAGACCATTCAGAGCTTTAAAAATACAAAAAGCAAAATCTTAAAATAAATTCTGAAGCGAATTGGAAGCCAGTGGAGGGAGGCCAAGACTGGGATGATGTGATCCCTCTTCCTGGTATAGTCAGAAGCCTGCTGCAGCGTTTTGGACCAACTGCAGGCGGGACAAGGCCGACTGACTGATTCCAGAATATAAGGAATTACAATAGTCAAGGCGGGACGAAACGAAGGCATGGATGGCTATTTAGTTTTAACTTTGAGATGTTTTAGATTTTACCTGAGAGTCAAAGGTGAGGGCTGAGTCAAAAATAAATCCAAGGTTTTTAACAGATGCTTTGATGAAGTTTGACAGATCGCCTAAGTTATTGGGAATTAGGGAACCAACCCCATAGTGTGTGACAACCAACCCCATAGTGTGTGACAACAAACCCCATAGTGTGTGACAACCAACCCCATAAACCCATAGTGTGTGACAACCAACCCCATAAACCCATAGTGTGTGACAACCAACCCCATAAACCCATAGTGTGTGACAACCAACACCATAAACCCATAGTGTGTGACAACCAACCCCATAGTGTGTGACAACCAACCCCATAAACCCATAGTGTGTGACAACCAACCCCATAGTGTGTGACAACCAACCCCATAAACCCATAGTGTGTGACAACCAACCCCATAGTGTGTGACAACCAACCCCATAAACCCATAGTGTGTGACAACCAACCCCATAGTGTGTGACAACCAACCCCATAGTGTGTAACAACCAACCCCATAGTGTGTGACAACCATCCCCATAGTGTGTAACAACCAACCCCATAGTGTGTGACAACCACCCCCATAGTGTGTGACAACCAACCCTATAGTGTGTGACAACCAACCCCATAGTGTGTGACAACCAACCCCATAGTGTGTGACAACCAACCCCATAGTGTGTGACAACCACCCCCATAGTGTGTGACAACCAACCCTATAGTGTGTGACAACCAACCCCATAGTGTGTGACAACCAACCCCATAGTGTGTGACAACCATCCCCATAGTGTGTGACAACCAACCCCATAGTGTGTGACAACCACCCCCATAGTGTGTGACAACCAACCCCATAGTGTGTGACAACCAACCCCATAGTGTGACAACCATCCCCATAGTGTGTGACAACCATCCCCATAGTGTGTGACAACCAACCCCATAGTGTGTGACAACCAACCCCATAGTGTGACAACCATCCCCATAGTGTGTGACAACCAACCCCATAGTGTGTGACAACCAACCCCATAGTGTGTGACAACCAACCCCATAGTGTGTGACAACCATCCCCATAGTGTGTGACAACCATCCCCATAGTGTGTGACAACCAACCCCATAGTGTGTGACAACCATCCCCATAGTGTGTGACAACCATCCCCATAGTGTGTGACAACCAACCCCATAGTGTGTGACAACCAACCCCATAGTGTGTGACAACCATCCCCATAGTGTGTGACAACCAACCCCATAGTGTGTGACAACCATCCCCATAGTGTGTGACAACCAACCCCATAGTGTGTGACAACCATCCCCATAGTGTGTGACAACCAACCCCATAGTGTGTGACAACCATCCCCATAGTGTGACAACCATCCCCATAGTGTGTGACAACCAACCCCATAGTGTGTGACAACCAACCCCATAGTGTGTGACAACCAACTGAGTCAAAAATAAATCCAAGGTTTTTAACAGATGCTTTGATGAAGTTCAACAGATCGCCTAAGTTATTGGGAATTAGTTTGGTGGCATCCTGAGGGCCAAAGAGCACGGCTTCAGTTTCACTGTTGATAAGTTGTAAGAAGTTTTGAGCCATCCAAGTTTTTACATCTGCAAGACAGTTGGTGGGAGAGGTGAGATCTGACAGATGATTTGGTTTGATGGGGAGATAAAGTTGTGTGTCATCGGCGTAACAGTGGTATGAGATGTGTTGTGTTTCTGGATGAGTTGACCTAATGGGAGCATGTAAATGGAGAAAAGAATTGGACCTAGGATGGAAGTGAGAGAAAGATGAGTCAAAGAGACAGGCAGTTCTGAACGTGGCAAGTTTGAGGAACAGAGATCAGAGAGAGACGGGTCAGGGTGTGAAAGGTCAGGGGGGCAAAAGTAGACGGTTCAGAGAGACAGAGATGGATATTTCATTCAATCTGGATTAGTGTGTCAAAAACTACTGATCAGTCTTCTAGCAACATGGAACATCATAAATGAGAGAGACCATCTGTGACTGGTAAAAGGGATCAAGCTCCTCCAGAGGGATGTTGATAAAGTCAGGGGGCGGATCTCCATAGATGAATGGGAGGGGCTTCCCAGCCTCCAGGTCGCTGGCAGGTTTAGGAAGATTTTCCTCTGCTATCTGTCGATCACAGAGACAGACGATCAGAGCGACATCAATCACAGATGCTTTAAACGCTTCTCACTTTACGTTACCTCTATGTTTTTCTCCTTCCTCCTCTGTTTTTCCTTCTCCTCCTCCTCATGTCGTCGTTGGATTTCCACCAGCGAGGCTGGCGTGAAGCGTCGGAAGACTTCTGAACCAACAGGGGGAAGCAGAGGTGCCATCCTGGCATCATGCAGCACCACCTGAACTCCACCGCCACTGAGCAACTACCTCCTGTCAGGTGAGGGGGAGGGGGGATTGGGGACAGAGGCAACAAAACATGTCAAGAGAAAAGATACAACAACATGCATCTACTTTCTTATTCTGATCTCTACTTTAGTCACTGCAAATCCACTACCACAGAGTAACTCACGTATTCCTCTGCAGACTCCCTGCATTTATTCCCCCACAAAATTACAGCACAGTTCCTACTGTAGAGCCACTGCACATACTCTGCAGCAGCAGTCACAGTGGATCTACACAGGGGTCACCAAGCAGTTTCTTACTTAGATTCACTGCAAATCTTCACTGTAAAGTTACTCCACTGCAGGGTCAAAACAAATCTTATGTAGCAGTGAGTTATTGCTCACCTTCCACTGTACAGTCATTGAACATGTGCATCAAAATAACTGTATAGTCTTCTTAAGGGACACTGCAAATGTTTGCCTTGAAAGTCACTGCACATCTTCTAAAGCAGCCATTGTGCATCATGTACATCATCAATCTACTGCAAAGTCAATACACATT